>NW_005871064.1:4381269-4383119 GCF_000147115.1 Myotis lucifugus
AAACCTGAATATGTCTTAGAGCATCACTACCATCCCAATCTTATTGATGAAAAAAAAAGAAAGCTTCTGTGATAATAGACATGCCTTGCATTACATTATGTGTTTTTCAATGACCTTTATGTATATGATTTAATTTGATCTTCATGACCTCCCTGGGGCAGGTTATTGCAAAAATGGCCCTGATTTTCTAGCTCTCTGTGCCCCCATGACCTTTACAAAGAGCCTTTGTACTGTTTCCACCAATAGATTGACTCTGTTTTCCTTGGATCTGGGCTGCCTCATGACCTGTTTTGACCAGTGGAACATGAGACATTGTGATAGTTATAGTCTGGGCCACCAGCTATAAGACCTTGCAGCTTCTGCTCTCTCTGCTGGACCCCTGCGACTACTTGTGAGTAAGTCTAAGCATATAGTAGCTACTCCATGTATATTTGTATACTGGATGAGAGACCATATGGTGCACAGCTCAGTCAGCTGATTCATTCTAGCCAAGACCTCTGAAATCTGAGCAAGCTAAGCAAAGCCAACCATAGTTGACCTTTAAGATGCCAGAAGACACAGGAACAAGGCCATTCTAGACAAGCCAGCCCCCAGCCAATGTTCAGTTCATGAACCAGATAAATTGTGTCTTAAGCTTCTAAATTTGGGTGGTTTATTATGCAGCACTGGCTAACTGATACACTCTCTGTGAGAAAAGTAGGACAGAAATGGAAGTTATTCACATTTTTTAACTGAGGAATCAGAGGCTTGACAAACCAAACCTTTGGTTCCTAATTTATGGGCTGTTTCCATAACAATAGTGGTTTTCAATAATTGGTTGGTCACAGAGTCTTTTCTTCAAGCAAAATTGTATGGAATCCCAATATGGAAAATAAGTCAAAAGAAGTTGGCGTGGGGTCCTAGAGCCTCACATGTTTCTTCTCTGCATGGTAGCTCCTGGGTGGGGGGTGGGGGGAGTGACCCCTAGAGGAACACATCTTGACAAACACTACATTTACACCATCACTAACTCAGCCACTCCCAAAATATACATGGAGTAGCTACTGTATGCTTAGACTTGGCTTTAAGACAGTTGGCAGCTTTCAGGGCAAGCAGAATGAGTGGGATTGGTCTGCAATAACCTCAGTCTAGTGGGGGAAAAACAGATCAACCAGTCTGAAATAACATAAAATAAGCAACCTGAAAATGGCGACATGTAAGTGAGTGAGGAGCTATGTGGTAGAAGTTCTAGTCCTAAAGGTGTGGTAGAGATGGAGTTGGTGATTGGGAGCAGTCAGAAAAGTGGTCATGGAGAAACTGGAGGGAAAAGCAGGGAAGATGTTAATGGGTGAAGGAGGAAGGGAATAGCCTTCTAGGAAGAGAATGATATGGCCCAGGGGAAGGGAGGAACATTTTTTCTGTGTGTGTGTGGGATAGGTCAGGAAGTTTGGCCAACACAGCTAGAGAATTCAGGCTTTGGGAGAAAGTGAGTTAACCATGAAAATGGACACAAGCTGCCTCCACATGGGACAATGTCAGAGGAGTCTTTTAAGGTCCGCATCCTTCATGCAGCTGTCCCTGGTCCTCACCCAAGGCTAGTTCACCATTTCTCTGAACTCCATGCCTCCCATTGAGTGTCTCATGACTTTTCTCTCCCACCAGAGTGCACATTCCCGGAGGGCAGAGCTTGTTTCCTTCTTTTGTTATGTCCTCCTTGGAGCTGGACATCTCCTGGGACAGTCTGACATGTGCACACTGACCAAATGCCGAACCTCACTGAGGCAGGGGATAATTCTAACCCTGCCTGCGTGTCTAGGATTTTGGCTGGGCAAACGTGATGCTGATAAAGAAGCAATTGGATTTAGTATCTT
>NW_005871064.1:4383531-4403416 GCF_000147115.1 Myotis lucifugus
CCCCCCCCCCCCCCCCCCCCCGGGACAGCTAATTCCTAGAGACAGCAAACAATTTGTCTGGGTGTCCATCTTTAACTTAAACAATACAAAGCCCATCAACTACCTCCTTTATTGGGCTCTAACATTTTGGGCCACTCTCCACCTGTTTTAATCTCCCCAGGGCCAGGTACCAGATCCCTAGGGACAGCCCCTATGTCCCAGAATCTGCTGAAACGGTTCACACTAGCCAGTCCTAAGGCTGCATACTCAGCTTCACCAGTGCCTTCCCAAAGCAATACAATGAAGGCTCTTGTCTACATTCTACCCCTCCTCTCCCCCTGACTAACCCTGGTGCTTTCCCATGTGGATCCCCATGGCATGGTGTATCTCCTCCTCTTGGAATCTGTGAGTTTACCAAAACCATCCTTTCAATGACAATTGTCTCCTGATCCATTGGCCTCGCTATACTCATACAATGATAAACCCTACATTTAAAGCAAACTTCTCACCATGTAAGAAGTTTGGGTACCCTGAAGTCATCATGTCATCCTGCTGGAGGCACCCCATGGAGAGATGACATAGAGAGGGAGGCAGATACCCGAGGAGCTCTGGCTATTGCAGTCCCAGATGTTGCAACCTTTGCAGCCCAGGTTCCAGATATGAGAGCAAACCTTGCAGAAGACCTCTGCTCCAGTCACCCTCTGACTGCAACCTCATGGAAGAGCCCAAGTAAGAACTGCTAGTCAGCCCCAGGGACCATGAGAGATAATCATATAAAATGACTGTTGTTTTGTAACAATAAGCTGGGATGTTTTGTTACAGAGTCACAGGTATCAGAACCAGGAGGGATGATCAAAGTTATATTTCTGCTGATTTCATTTCTATTCCGTTTGACTGCCAAATCACTGTTTATGCCTTTTGGGGATCATGTAATTTCCAAAATTTGAGATTTCTCCAGTTCTAGCAAAATGCTGCAGACTGCCCCTACCCCCTACCCCAGCACACCAGTAATATCTCTCTTGTATCACTTGGTGCAGTGCCTCAAAGAAAACATCTAAAACCACTTAGAAATATTCCTAGGGGCACAGGATAAAACTCAGAGCTCAGCATGGTCAATCAGAAAAAAATGGAGAGGGAGAAAAGAAAACAAGACAAACTAGGCTTTCGAAGAAAATTGAAGATCTGGAGAGCCTTCAACTATTTTGATTTATATTTAAACATTTCTCGAGATTGAAGTTGTGATTAGCCCAGTCCTCTCAAGTTCTGCCTGGGCCCTGATTTATGGGAAGGCCAGGCCAGAGCAAAATGAAAGCAAAATGAGGTATTCTCTAAAATTACCTTGGAGCACTTGAAGGAGGGCACAAGTGCTAACGTGGAGATTAAAAAGGAAGTGATGAGATGTGCTTCTGAAGCCCTGGATCGCAGCTGCCTGGCAGTGCAGCGGGGGAGGCGGGCCGTGAAGGATGGGTCACACTCTGCGGGTGAGACCCCTGCAGGATGCTTTGCTTGGCTTGGCTCCCCATGGACTGAGCTCTCCATCAAAGGGTGGATCTGAGCCCAGGCTGGCATTTTGATTTAGTGACCCTTCCATCACCAGCTGGAAGGGAGAAACTTCTGACATGGGGAGATGACAGGAGTGTGGAGGGAGGGGACTGGCTGGCAGTGGGTTGTGCTAGTAGACTCCAGACTCACAGTGGCTCAGGAGAGGGGAGCCCCAGATCCAGGCTCCCTACTCTGATTCTGCTCCAGCCACGCCTCCCATACCAGCAAGAGACCCATGGGACCAAGAAGACGTGCTCACTTGGAATCCACTGTCTCTGGACTTCACCCTAGGTACCTGGAAGCTGTAATTCCCTGACCAAATGCCTCCAAGCCCACTTCTAAGGGCTGCATGAGCCTCCCTCTTGGTTCATCTTTTTGAGGACAGACAACACAGGTGCTGTGCACACCTCTAAACTTGAGGGGTGGCCACGTTTTATAGGAGGTTGTGAAGAAGCTGGGGCACATAGGCTGTGATGTTCACATACACATGCACAAGGTCCTTAAATGTGAGGTGGGGCCAAGGATGGGTAGGGAAAAGAGGTATAGACCAGAGGCTGGAACCTACACGTCTTAGGCCTCAGCTTTGGTACAGAAAGCTGAGAATTCTGAGTGTTCTAAATTCAAATTTGGTTTTCCAGGTTGACATAAAGGTATTTCTGTCAATGCAAGAGGAGGGAACATATTGTATTTGACATATGTTATCTTGATTTGTAACTCTTGCATATGTACACACATGGCACATGTTGGCCTCCATATGTACTAGAGTACTCTTTCCCCAGGCCTGCAAGTGTTAGGAGAGGGTCTGTGCACAGGGCAGGGGCAGAGTGGGCCTTTGGTCTGCTGTGTCAGCTGCAGGGAGCTCAGCCTTTCTCCAGCCTTCTCCCTTGAGGGTGGGGTGGTATTTATGGGATGATATTTTTTTCAACTTTAATGTGTCTCACAAACCTTTTCAGCTCAAGAGTTAGCAATGGTTGCCTTCATTTACAAGAAGAGCCTGAAGACCAATGGGACATTCTGGACCCAATCTACTGTCCCAAACCCACCTCTCTCCACTACCCTCTCCACCTCATGAACCTTTGTGAGTGAGCATAAACCTCATCACTGCTCATCCCTACTTGCCCACACACACACACACACACACACACACACACACAATTTACTCATGACACTTATCTATCTCGAACACCATTTCTCCTCCTCTTCAACCATCCAAATCCTACTAACTTTAAAATATCTAGTTCAAGTTGAACTCCTTAAACTTTTTGTTCATTTGGTTCATTTGTTCAATGACTCATCAGTGAAACTCTGGCATGTACCAATTTCTGGGTTGCAGCCATGAAGACATATATATTTTTACTACTCCAACTCACACTGATCTTGATTTTCCTAACTTCTACTTCATATAATATCATTACTACCAAATTTTAACAAAATCACAACGTTGCTCTCCAAATTTTCTTAGTTGTAGATTTTGTATCTGAAACTAGGCAGTTGGGCCACTTTTCTATCTCACTCATTGGCCAGCAGAGTTGAATGGTATAAAGCTGATATGCAGCAAAGGCCCATTGATTAAGTACGAGGCAGATGGATGGAGGAATCAATTGATTTGCTGCCAACCCCTCTCCTGCATAAAGCAATGTGAAAAGAGCTCGGGTGGTCTAGCTTCCATGATCTTCTTGGCATTTTTTATCATTCCATTGGATTATTTCTGATCCATTATGCATCTATCATGCCTGACTTTATTTCAACTGCTTTGTACATATTGATATTTTGGCTTGAAGTCTTAACAAGAATGATTTCTTTATTACATATTTGAGTTTTTATTTGTAATTTATAACAAATTACTCTTACAGACAGGCATATGTTGAAATAAATAAGTTTAGTCATTTATTATTTCTTATTATTTCCATATGACTTTGGTTTGCTTTTCTAACATCTCTTCTAATAGGCCTGAAATCTCTGTTTCTATCATTTTTCTTTTAGGAAACAGCTTGTATTAGAACAGTGGTCTTCAAAAGTATGGTTCCTGGGCCAGTACCATCAGCACTACCAGAAAACTTGCTAGGAATGCCATTATCAGAGCCTGGCACAGATCTACTGTTTGAACAAGTCCTCTAGGTCAGCAGTCACCAACCTTTCAGACCTCACAGACCACCAGTGGTCCACGGACCACCGTTTGGTGACTGCTGCTCTAGGTGATCCTGATGCATGCTAAAGTTTGAGAATCACTCTATGGGTTAAAAGAACATGAGACTGGCAGTGTAGACTGTGAATTTTAGAGTCTTAGTTTCCTCATGCCAGTGTTTCTGTCTATCTTGGCATTTTGGGGGATAGAGATGGACTCTTCTTTTAGTTTTTGCAACTGGAGACATAGTGAAAATAATGATACTTCACAAGGTGGTTCTAAAGATCAATAATGAATTGCATGCACAGCCTTGCATGATTCTCAAGGGAACCCAGGTTCTTATTATTTTGTGTTGGATCGCACAATCAAGAAATCTTGGCTTCTACCATAGGTGTTACAGCCCATTGGGGAATTCCTACACTGTGCACTAGAAGTGTCTAAATGCATGGTACCTCTGATGGACAATAAAAGAGGAAGCATATTCTGAGAGCTGGAGTGTCACACAGAAGCATATCAAAGATGGTTTTGAGTTGCATATCAAAGATGGGTTTTGAGTTGGGACTTAAAAGGTAGGCTACGAGAGATGATGATAGGGAAGGGCACTCCTGGCCAGTCCAGGTAAGTGAGTGACAGGATTAAAATAGGGTTCAGAGGGGAACAGTGAGCAACTATAGCAGTTGGGTACATATTAAGAAATAGAGTGGAAAAAATTTGAAAAGAATGTTGTGCCAGGGGTTGAGGTAGGCAAGGGAATCTGGAAACTCCAAGTGATAAAATTAGCAGAAGAGGTCATGTTTTAGATTTCCCTAGGGCCAGTGGGTTGTGTTTGGGGTCATCTGACCACATGCTTTCAGGAAAAAAGACAGAAGTTCCTATATTGGGAACTAACGTGGCTGGCTCAATGAAGCCAGTCAAAATGCATGTGTTAATTAACTCCTAATAGCTTTAAAGACTGGCCTAATCACAAAGTTTAAGGAAGCAAGCTCATCATATCAGTGGTTCTTAATCCTGGCTGCATGTTAAAATCACTGGGGAGCTTTAAAAAAATCCATATCTGGACCCTCTCTCAGACACTTTGATTTAATTGGTCCAGGGTGGGGTCTGTATGCTATTTTAAAAGCTCCCTGGGTAATTCTGATGGGCAGCCCAGTTGTAACCAGCTACCCATAGAGGGTCCAGCAAGTATAATTGTAGGTCTCAGATAAGGTTCAACCAACATCAACAACGTGTAACATATTCTGCTCAATGAGAAAAATGCTTCTGTTGTTTCAGATATGAGTTGTTTCTGATTTTTGGTGGCTCTTCAAGTAATGGAGCAGGTTGTCATGGTCTTGGTAGGCTGGGACACTTGGAAGATACAAGTCATCTTGGCTGGAATATTAAGAAATATGGACCCAGGAAAGAAAACATAAGGTGTGGTGGAGCAGTGGAAAGGACTCTGAAGGCAGACATCTGAAGACTTCTACATAGTGCCTAGTAAGGAGTCAGGAACTATGGATCGGGACCATAATCGTAAAACACTGTCCAATTTCTTAGACTTCATTACTGGTCATGCTTATTTCTTTATACTCTTCTATGTAGCCCCCATAGAAACTATCAGTAAGTCTTTGCAATTGAAAAAGAATGGCAAGGTTGTTGTCAGGGCCTGAAAGGAGAATGGAGAGCTCTGTGGCATCATATCTTGGAAGAAAGGAATGCCTGGGTAAGGACAGAGAAAAGACAGCCAGTTGAAAGCAGAGGTCCATTATGTCTCCATTGTGTTTAAAAGTGCAACCAACCCAACACCCAACTCACAGCATTTATTAGGGAAATGATTCTCAAATTGATATGTGTTCTAGTCCTGGCCTCCTGGATACTTCTAGGCTGTGTATCCTTGAGTGTGTTTTTTATTCATCTAGAGTTCTGCTTCCTTCTCCATGAAGTGGGGCACATCATCTCCTATTTCTATCTTCAGGAAGTGCCCCAAAGGCACAGGTAAATAAACCAATAAACTTAAAGGAGCCTAGGATTAGAGTTTAAAGTGACATGCCTTGGATGATGTCATTTTCCCAAAGTCTCAAGTTTTAGCTTAACAATTCATACACAATGTGCATTCATTCATTCATTCATCAAAATTTTACTGAGTGTCTACTATGTTCTTGGTATTACTCTAGGCACTCAGGACTCAACAAGGAACAACAACAACAACAAAGACCCTAGTCTCATGTTGATTCTATTCTAGTGGAGGGAGACACAATAAACTCCGTACCTTATGAGTTTGCTTAATATAGAAACAAGGAAACATTATTTACAACTTCAAATTCCTTAACACTATCTCTGCCTGTGCTTCATAGTCTTGGTGTCACATGGTGCTCCAGGAGGAGGTGCTTGGTCCAGGTCCCTGGCCTGCCTCCCTTCACTGCCCAAGGCATATGGTCCCAGATGGGAGAACTGAGAATGAGAGTATTATGAAGATCAAAAAAAGTGACAGAATTCACACTGCTTGAAGACTTTCAACATACAATCTATATATATAAAAGCCTAAGTGAATGTTTCATTGTTCCACCATTCGACCGGTAGCTATGACGTGCACTGACCGCCAGAGGGCAGATGCTCAATGCACAGGCATGGAAACATGGAACAGACTGATGAATCTCAGAGGAAATGGGGGAGGGTGGGAAGAGATTAACCAAAGATCTTATATGCATACTAGAGGCCCGGTGCACGGATTCGTCCACTGGTGGGTTCCCTGGGCCTGGCCTGCAGGGATTGGGTTGAAACCAGCAGTCTGACATCCCCTAAGGGGTCCCAGATTTTGAGAGGCCCAAGCCAGGCTGAGGGACACCACCCGTGCGCAAATCCATGCACTGGGCCTCTAGTGTAAACAAAGGATGGCTACAACTTTTCAGATTTTTATAATTCCAAGTTACTAATGTACTCTGGGACAGAATATGATGAACTCAGTGGCTACAAGCAATGAATTCTCTAAACTGCTGTCTAACTCTTAGGTTGCTCTTAGACCCCAGTATTTGGGTACATGTAGGCATGGATGGTCTTAGAGTAGGATGTTGCCCAGGCAGTCTGCTGTGGGAGATGCTAGAAAGGACCTCTGCTTTAAAATCTACCATTTGGGTCCAGTGCCAACCATATGATACAAGAAGAGCTTCATTTCAACATGGGGTGAAGGTTAGGTGAGACTGCACACTGGGTCTTTAAGACCATGTAAGATGTCATGGAATTTTAGAACTAAAAGGTAGCCCAGAGTAGTTAAGTGACAGGTTAAAGATCTCACAGCTAATACTGAGTGTTGCTGGGATGAGAACAGAGGACTGTGCTCCTTCTCTACTTCCTCTCCATTAAGAGATTCTAACTACACACAAGCCCATACCAATCCCTCACCTGCTGGTCCCCTTTCATGGCATACACTTGCTTCAGGATGAAAGATACACTTTCCCTGCTTATCAGGAACAAATTGATACATTCCAATTCTTTCTTCATTCTTGACTACACTATAATTTAGAACAGAAAAGAATGATGAGAGAGAATTGAATAATATTGGAATTTTAAAGGCCATTGCAGGGCCTTTAGTCAAACTCTCCGATTAAGGGTGGAGGTGGGTGGGCTGCAAACTGAAGCCTGGTTCAAGGTCACACAGCTAATTAGGTGACAGCTGGGACAGGGACCCAGGACTCCTGACTTCCATCACAGGGCTCTGTTTCCCACTGTCAATGAGAGTAGGTATTGGTGTGGACCAGCACTCTTGGCAGGCAGATTACTTAATGAGCCAAATTATTTTACCATAACGACATGAGCATTTCATAGTAAATCAGGTCCATTGTCACTATTGCATACCTAATTGCCCACATGTAGCCAGCCAGGGTGAACTTTCCTCTTGAAATTGCTATTTCATAGGATATTGATTTCCTAGATATTATATTGTGAGATGGCTAACACTGGCCAGGGTTGAGCTATGAAGTTGGGATTAAATATACCTTGAAGTTTCTTTTAATAGCATTTGATCCCTAAATCTTGAATTTTATTTTGTAAGGAGGAAGCTCATAGTGAATGCTAAAGGGATAAGGAAGTACAGAATTGGTATATTAATGAATCATTTGGCCTAGAGTAGAGGGGTTGGTTCAAGGTTAAGAGATGATTTTTATTTCAAATAAGAAGGCATTTGCGAGCATTTATAGGCTGTTGATAAGGAACCAGTGGAGAGGGAGGAGAGAGGGAAGAATGGTGAATCACTGAGGGAGTGAAGTGCCTGAGAATTGGTGGAGTGGATTGGATTTGGACAGGAAGAGGGCACCATATTTTCTCAGACTGGAGGTAAGGGTGAGTGACGATAGAAATAAATAGAAGGTTGAAGGTGTATGTTGAGAGGCATGAGTCATATGGGGTGCAATTGAAGACTGATGCCCTCCTAACTAATGTTGGAAGTACAATTTAGGCTGGAATAAGTACCTAATGTTTAGGGAGAAGTGGGAGAGGTGGACATTTCTTCCCATTCTCAACGATCTAATTTAAATCCTACTCATATTCCTAGAAGTGCTCTCAGCCCGTGTGACTTACAATACATTCCTCTTCGGTTGCAGCCAGAGTTTACCACCAGTTCTATAACATTCAGAATATGACTGTCCACAGCCCTCTATTACTCTCCTCTTGTCTAAGACCTATATGCTTTGTGTCTCTGTATCAGTCAGGGTAGGTTAGGCTGTGCTGGAGTAACAACCCCTAAATCTCTGTGGATTAAATACTCATGGAAGTCCTTAGCATTGGGGAACCGAACCGCTCACAATATCAGCATCAGTGTCATAGGTTTATTTCTTGCTTATACTAAATGTCTGTCTTGGTCAGTGGGAGATGGGATTGGGCTCTGATCAACATTGTCCTTCAGAGACTCAGGCTGACAAAGGAGTTGCCTTCTTGAAGCAGTTGGTCCTCATGCCAAAGATAAAATACGTTGTGAGATCTTGACTCAGCAATTAGACATTCTGGCTTGGAAGTGACGTGACACTTTTGCTCACAACTCAAGAGCCAGAACTATTCTTGTAAACTAACCACCACAATGAGCAGAAAGTGTAATCCTACCATGTGCCTTGAATGGGGAACCACTATAAATATTTAACCGATAGTACAAATGGCTACCTTACTCTCCCAGTCAGACAGCATGCTCTCTGAAGGCAAGACCAAATGGGCCTCCTGCTTCTCTGGCAGAGATGCCATATTGGGTAGTTATAGCACCAGATTCAAGATAGCGATGTACTGGCTGCACCCATAGAGCTCACCGATTAGCCCAGTTTCACAGCCATTCAGGGAGTGAGTGAGGCAAAGCCCTGCTGGGGTGGCAGGGAGGGATCATAGGGAAGTGAGGAACAAGTAGTAAGACACAGAAAGGAAGTTGCTAGTAATGATCAAGACACTGATACTGACATTGTGAGCAGTTTGGTCCCCCAATGCTGGGCATTTCCATGAATGTGTGGATGAGGGGATGGACAGCTCAACACCCATGGAGGTTCCCTGGCAGTGAATCGAGCATAATCACATTGGAAAGGTCAGCCTATGTGACGTTGAGGAGCAGGTTCCAAGTGACCTTGGCTGCCCTTCTCTACATCATCACGGCCATCTCCTGAAGACCTTGGGATGGGTCTGTTATGCATAAAATTATTTGCATTTGCCTGCCTTTCTTAATTATTTTTTCCAGGCCTTTTTTGTAGGTAATGGACCACTGTGACTTTGATCCCAACAGCTCGCCAATGAAATGGTCAGCAAAGGTGGAGGCTCAGAGAGGTGGGAGGCTGCTCAAGGCAGACTAGCTGATGACCAGGAGTCCTACCTTCCCATATCCCTGTGTGCCCACACTCACCAGGCTATTCCTCAGAGAGAGGTTAGCTTTTTCAGAAGCAGAGTGAAATAACCCCAGGCTTCTGAATTTAAGGGACACCTGACTCCTTTTCAAATTTTAAGGCATACTGAAGCTTCCCTCTGTTCAAGGACAACAGCTCAAATGGGCAGGGAGATCTGGGCTGTCCAGCCAGCTTGCTTTCTCTTGGCCAGCCAGGGTCCCTTTAAGATGCAAGAACTTGGAGGTAGGGAGGTCAACCACGGGCCAGTGGAAGTTTCCACACTTCGTGTGTCTCTGCTGGGGAAGGGTGGGCCCTGTTCCCACAAGCCTGAGATTTATAACTTCAGGCTGGGAGGGGTGTTGCCCTTTACTTTTTGGCACGAACAGTGATAAACAGAGCTAGGAAGAAAACTTGGAACTGGTATCCTTCAGCCTGTGTCAGGCTAACTCTTTGGTCCTTTCTCTCCTTGTGAGTTGCACACACCCACAGACACTCACACACACGCTATGTGCACACACTCAGTTATATAATGAGACAGGATGATAGAGTGGTTTGCTTCTAGATCTCCTCAAATACTCAACCCAAATAAATTACCAGACTCCCATTGACCACATAAGGCTGCCACTTTGGTTGTCACTTGAAAATACCTTACACACACACACACACACACACACACACACACACACACACACACACACTTTCAGACTTACCTGCCAGGTTCTGCAGTTGGTCAGTAGCAGAATGCAAACCTGACCTCCTGAGCAAACCTGGAAGCATTTCCAGGCTGCACCGCCCTGCCAGCGGTTATTGGTTAATGGAGATATCATCTCTCACCCCTGAGACCATCCCTGTAATACACTGAAATATTCACAGGCAAATGCTATAAGTCTTAACAGTCCATGTGGAGATTAAACAGGAGTCAAAGATCAGCAACTAATTGGCTGGAACCTTAATTGTTGGTGGGGGGACAGTTACAGGAAGGAAGTCTGGCCCAGGTCAGAGAGCAGCGACGTGGATGTGTGTGTGTGTGTGTGTGTGCTGGGGGTGATAGCATAGACAGAGTTGTCATCAGATTTCTATTTAGAGGGTTTTTAAATGGTCCCATGATTTAGGGGATCTGGTCAAGGTTCTGTGCTTATGGGAAAATTATCCCACTTCCATTAGAGGCAGTAGTATATAGGGGTTAAGACACAGGCCCTAAAATCAGACTATCTGAATCTAAATTCTGGTTTTGCTATTTTTACCTGTGTAACTTGGGTAAACTCCTTAACTTCTCTAAACCTCAGTTTCCTTGTCTGGAAAATGGGCATGATCAGAAAATTGCTATTATAGAGTTGAGACGGCAGAGTGCAGGGCACCAGGCTGGAAATCCGAAGTTACTATTATTCCTTGATTTTATACCTGAATTGATCTTTGAATGTGATGTAATTCACATTCTTAGTCGTCAGAGGAGGCAGGAGGGCAGCATTAGGTTCATTTGCATTCCTTCCTGTGTCTACAAGGGTGCTCCGCCAGTGGAGAAGCAGGTCAGGGTGATGCAACCCCGAGAGGAACCCGAGGTTGTGTGCTGGTGCTGGACAACACCTGGGATGTGGTGTTGGGAGGCCTGGGGATGGCTCTGCATTCTGCCGCTGACAACTGCGGAACCTGGCAAATTGCCTCACCTTTCTGAGTCTCGGTGTCCTCATTTGTCACCTGATGTCCACCATATGCCAGGCCATTTCTTCTGCAGACTGTATGTTGACCCTTTTATTTCTTCCCTACACATGCTCACACATGCACATGTGCACATACATGTATGCACATGCAAACACAGTGCACCACAGTCCCATGCGCACATGTGTAGGAACACACACCCATGAACACAGGTGTGCTCCTCTTCAGCCATCTGAATCATACCCAGCTGAAGCTCCACCTCTGGCCTCCCTGGGCCTTCCCATCTCACCCCAATTGCCTGCTCGTCTGAACCTCAATGGCAGTCCCACACAAGACTCCCTTCCATTTCCTTGTCATGTTTGGGTTGTGTGTAGTTCTGTGTTTTATGTCTCCGCATTCAGTTAATTACCTGACACTCCAGGTTCAAGGTCCTCCCTAAGACCTTCCAGAGTGTTCAGAAGTGAATGCTCTGTGACACTTAAGCTTCAGGGCCCTTCATCAGTACAGTCATGTTTGCATATAGTTGGTGAACCCAAATATTTTAACTATAAGCTGCTTATATCACTGGTTTTTCGCCTCCAATTTATCCCCCTGCCATACATTCTCATTTTGATGGCATCAGAGTGGCCACTTTGGAAACTAGCTATGGGGAAGTTGAGTTGAGGGTATGTTTGGTTTAGGTTGAGCGGGATGTATTCCCATGGTGTTTAGTCACTTCTCTGTGTAATTCACTTATCACCAGCTGCCACTGTGTGGAAAGGCTTCCAGGAACAGCCTGCTGCCCCCTGTGCAGGTACATGCTCTGTCAGGCCATGAGGGTCCACCCCAAGTTGTATGGACACCTGAGCAAACATGTCCTACGGCGCCCAGCCGAGAAGTTCAAGGAGAGTGGAAGCGAAACAAGGCGTACAGCACAGAAGCCAGCTGGTGGGGAATTCCTCCATCATCAGGTATGTGACATTCTAAGCAGAGGATTCTGTTCTCATCACTGCCTCATCAAAAATGAAAGCCCTCTCTCGTCAGGAATACACTCAATCATGCAAAGTAATGCAATTATAAATGCACCATTCATTTTGTTTCCTTTTTGATGGGAATTACCGACAGAGAATTGATCAGAATCCCCGTGTTTAAGTGTCTCGCTGATTTGACAGGCAATACTGACATTGACAGAGATAACGGAAAACTCATTATGTGCCACTGCATTGAGGACGTCGATGACAATCTGGTTAGTAAGTTTCATAAATTCAAAGAGTATTTTAGATTTGTCACTGTAAAGGAGAAGTTGAAATGCCCTGAAATCTCATAGCTCATAATAAAGATACTTGACAGAGGTTTTCCCAAGGTTGATAAGAATCCTGAAAATTCACATGGCATTACCAGTGACGAATTGAAGATAAAAAGAAACCTTTTCAAAGTGTGAATAATGAAATACAAAGTTGGGCCAACTTGTTAGAGGGGAGACTGAATCATCTTTGCATTCTCTTTATAAAAATGACATTGGAAAAAATGATAGTCATTTAAAGAGATGATCAAAGAGTTGGTAGCGAGAGAGAGAGAGAGAGAGAGAGAGAGAGAGAGAGAGAGAGAACTATGGATGAGTGTCAGATAGTTATTCTACATTTTGCCTGTGGAATTAGCTTTTAAAAATTTATCATTTGCTTTGATTTCTTTTCTCTTTCTAAATGCAATTTATTTCATGTTCAAACATAATTTTGTATTTAGAATTCTTTTTCTTCAAGAAGGCCCCCTAAATTTAAGGGACCTCTGACTCTCACAAGCTGGGTCTGTCCTTGAACCCCTTGTACCCCTCGGCCCTGCACAGAGCTCCCTTGGCCGTGGCTGCCTGCAGAAGGTTTGGATGTGGGCACAGGGTCTAGATGCCCTGTGCCAGTGGGGAATGTGGGCCTGGCTGACATCGCACATCCGTGGGGACCACCTGACTCTAATTCCAACAGGGGCAAAACTTTTGTCACTCTGCCTGTGAGGGCCCAAACCTTTCCACCAAGAGTCTCGTCAGGACCTGGCTGGGCCCTGCCAGCCCCCCTGCGTTTCCTTTTAATAAAATTTAATGTTTTCATTTTCAAAGTCCTAGAAAATCCAAACACTTTTTAAAAGCCCCGAGGAACTATAAAAATTAATAGCACAGGGATAATTTCTTTTTCAGTGGCGACTCAATTAAACCTGCCAAAGTCAGACAGTGTGATTTAAACGCACCACTTGCAGAGGGACCTGAGCGGAGCAGGCAAACACGGAATGAAACAATAATATTTACCAATTACCCTCTTGGATGTTTCCCACCCGGCTCCTTCCCCTGGGGAGAATTTTTTCCTTCTCTCCCTCCTGTCAGGGGCCAGAGGTCAGCATCCCTAATTGTTTTCCCCTTGAATGGTCACATTGCTATCAACAAGTGACTGAACTTCTCCTCTGCTCAGGGTAATGGAAAAATACCACTGGGCTGTCTGCCCAGGGCGATAGGCCACGTGGACATCATCCCGAATGTGGGGCTGAGCTCAAATTGGAAAATGGAAGAATGGCTCCCAGCCCATCTCCACCGGGAGCTCCAGCCAGACTAGACCTCACATTCCATGCTTAGTCCTGCCCCAGGGCACTTGCTCCTGCTGCTCCCCCTGCCAGGAATGCCCTCTCTGCTGTTCATTGAACATGTACCACTAAGCACTTCAGCCTTATATTTTCTTTGAGGTCCCTATCAAGATCAAGTTCTCTTAAGAAAGGTTTCTTGGTAAGATCCATATCCATGTCGATTTTCTGCTTAATCTCACTGCCTTCAATTCCTCTGTATTGAGTCAACTCTATATGATCTCCTCAGTGCACATGGGCTGTCTGGCACTGTCCTAGAGCTTTTAACATGTGGGCTTCTCCCTCCTTCTGGACTGGAACGCTCCTCCAAGGCAGAGCCTCCTCTGGATGCACTGTTGTGCATTGTTGATTGCATTTAGTTTGGTGTCCTGCATGCGCTAGACTTACTTGGTGTATTTGGACTGGAATTGAGAGTCTCAACATTATCTCCACAATGGGAGAACTTGGGCTGCAAAAAACAGGTACAAGGATTTCAATGCAGCGTGGTTCACACAGAAGAAATAAAAAATAAATTAATGTATAATTGAAAAAAGACCTGAGCTACATGTCCATCACTGGAGACTGGATAAAGAGAATATGGAACAAGATTACAGGTGTGAAAGCAGTTAAAGTAGAGGAAATGGATGTGAATTATCAATATGTATAGAACCCCCAAATAGAACTGTTGTTTGTTAAGATACAATTTATGAAGGTTCAATGCCACATAAACCAATACTACATAGTGTTTTATGGATCCACATGAATATATCCATGTGTGAACACAGGATGAGAAAGAAATGCATGCAGTTCTTGCCAGGGTTGCCTTTGGAGAGAGAGAGAGTACAAGCAACGGGGAATGGGGCATAAGACTCTTAATTTTCTGTATATATTTTTTCTCATAATAAAGATCTGAAGCAAATAAGAGGATGTTAATGTTTGCTAACTCTGCTTGGTGGTTACACGGGTGTCTGTGAGGAAGACACTGGCAGGGTGCCCACCCAGTGGGCTGCCCCTCCTCCTGGCCCAGGCCTGGACCCCATTTCTCAATGAGGTGCAGCCACGTGGCCTCAGTCTGGCCAGCGAAGTGGGCAGGTGAGTAGGAGTGATAGATGTGACCTGTAGGCCTGGCCAGAAGCCCTAGGGCCAGAAGCCCTAGCAGCAGGCAAATCAGCCATTGATTTGCTCCCCAGGGAGCATCCACAGACTAAGCTGGACTATAAGGTACAGGATAAAGGAAGCATGAGCACTAAGCAAAGCCCAGGATGCCGGCAGGCTGAAGGTGAAGTCTTTGATGTCTGTCCTTATCCCCAGGCAATTTGCCCTTTGATTGATCTTGGCCAGCCTCCCCCATGTCCCCATAACACACTTTGCTGATTCCTGGTCTGCTCCCACCTGGAATGTACCCCTAAATCTCTGCTTTCACAGTATACACTCCACTGTAAAACCTTCTGCCTGGCCCAGGCACTGTCCCCATGACTCTTCACCCTCCCACTTCACTTCCTACTCCCCCTCCAGTCCTCAGAACTTTTATCTGCACTGCTTGTTTTGGCTTTCACCCCACAGTGTGGCTTACATCTTTGTGACGGGGACAATGCCTTATTTTTGTATCTGTCCAGGAGGGACCTAAGTTGACTTTTCTGTGATAAGCAGGAGGACAAGAATAACAGTCTATCTGGTGTCCTCTGTGAGTCTCATGGGCTTACAACACATTGTTCAGAACTTCCAGAGTTGAGGTAAAAGAGAACCTTCCTGGAGAGGGGTGGGGGCAAGCAGGACTGCACCCCTAGGACTGAAAGAGAGCAGAGCATGGAGGCCCCCTACAAGAAACTCCTGCAGAGAAGGCCTCCAAACCCAAGGCTGAGATTCAATCTCACTTCAGAGAAGATCAAGGATAACTCCAGCCAGGTTTTCTTAACATTGCTTAGTTCACTTCTAGCTCTTCTTTAGGTTCTCCGGACAAGATCCCATAGAATGCAGGGGTGTTGTTTGTTTCAGAAGGTGGGGAGACATCAGGAATCAGCACCCTTTTTCTCAGCTAGTTTCAGGGGAGAAGGCTCAGGAGGGAGAATTAGAGGACATGACAGGGAAGGAGAGAGTTAACTGGGCTAAACCCTGAGATTTATGGGTAGAATGGAGGTGGAAATGGGGGTGCCCAGGATGGAGAGTAAGTCCTGGGGGCAATCATAGGGTCCTCATCTGTGGTATAGCAATGGCCAGGTAAGGACCTTTTGGCTTTGGACAAAGCCATTTAGCTTCCCCTAAGACCCAGGTTTCTTATTTTTAGAAAAGGGATGATATAACTTTGCTGGGCTGCTGAGATTTAAATGAATAAAGTATGTGAAAGGGTTTATAAAATCTTGAGTGGTATACAAATATATGCTATCACTGTAACTAACATAATAGATGCCAAATAAATGTAGGCCAGTCAGAACGAATAGGTGATTGAACAAGTGAGTGAATGAATTAAGAAATGAGCTGGGGAGGGGGCATGTGCTCACAGGTGGTCCAGAGGCCCAGGGTGTGGGCAGAGGTTGTATCTCTGAAAGGACATTGAGTAGGGACTTAGGGCCACACCCAAGAAGCCTCTACCCCATGACCTTGATGTTGTTGATCCTGTATCTCCTGAAGGCCAGAGTGCTTGGTCAAGCATCTTCTTTCCCAGGGGAGAACTCTTGGGCTGATACTTGGTCCTTGGTACTTGCAGCTAATGGAGGGTCCTCTGGGTCCTAGCACCCCAATTAGAGTCTCAAATTGAATTTACTCAAAGGAGGGCATGGGAAACAGAGCAGTCCCTCGGATGTTAGTAATCTGGTCAAATGGCACACAGAGCGCTATGAAAGCATGTTTAGAGGATGAAGAGACAATTGCACAGGTAATTAGGGAAGACCCTAACACAAATCCAGGATGGAAATAAGTACTCTGGAGGAGAATGTAAGGATCATCCACGTTTTATATGAGAGGGCTTTGTCTATCCCACACACCGTACTTCCTACTTCCCTGGAAAATAAAATCTGAACATCCTGTTTGGACACTGAAGACTTCCACAAACTGGTCAGGTGGTCTTTCTGGTGTTTTCTCCCACTCTGGCGATCTCACACGAACCTTCTGTCTGCTGCGTGGAGCTGAGTATACCAACCCACTTTAATGTGCCACCACCTTGTTCCTCTCTTTCTACACCTCTCTGTGCCATCCTCAGGACCCCACTCAAATCCTGTCTTCTTCCCACTGGACCAAGAGGTTAAATTTCAACTAGACCTTTTCACTACTCTTTCATTCCTAATCTTATGTTCAGTGCCTCTACCCACTACCCACCCCCAACTAACTTAGCGTTCCCTGCTTGGCATTGTGATTATTTAAATGCCTCACCTTTATTTTTTATTTTTTGTGGTGAGCTCTCTGACAGCACTGATTATATTTAACTTCTAATTCATTGTGTCCCCTAATCCACTGAGCACAGTGCCAGACACAGAAGAAACCCCCTAAATTTGATGACTGGTTGGGAAGATAGAGTCATTAGTGACCAAGTAATACTTTCTCTGTTAGTATCTGTGGCCACATGGACACTTGTGAGCAATTAGACCTTCTCATGCTCTCCAAGGTGACCACAACCTGGCTTCAGCTTCCACCTCCATTTTCCCGCCAGCCCACCCCAGTGAGGCTACACGCATTACTGGTCCCTACAGAACAGGCAGCACCTGTGCGATCCTGCGAGATGCTGCTTGTGGTTTCTTTTGTGCTCTACACCTCAATTTCTAACCACTTCCCTTCTGCTACTGAGACACAAATTCACAGCCCAGTGTGGTCTCCCAGAGACTGTCTTCCTCAGAGTTATTCCTTTCTCATATCCACCTTCTCTGCACTGTGCATAGTACTCAAGCTCCCATGGTTCCACTGGGGAGGGGTGAGTATTGCCTATCTTTTCGTGAGCACTTACCAGGAAGGTCTGATGCTCTGTTGCATTGTAGCAGAAAGCTGGCTGTATGCAGGTTTGCAGATATGGCATTTGAGTGGAACATGTGGGAAATGCTCTCTTTTTGTAAGAGTATTCTAAAGAATTCTCAAATGCAGAAACTTTTTATTCTTAATGTCGGCAAAGTGTGTAGGAATGTGCTCTCTGGAGAGGGAAAGTGACTCAAACAACTCCTCTATGGGTGCTTCATGTGAGGGCTCAACTCTCAGCAGAAGCATCATTTTTAGCATGCATGCTAAGCCCAGCCTGAGTCTGGCTATACATAGATTACATATAAGGTCGTATATAAATGGTGTTGCATAAATAGAAATTTAGAATTCCAAGCAGCAGGGAAATTACAGCAACATATATTTTCTTATTTAATCCTCACAGTAATCCCATGAGGTGCATACTATTATCTTTATTTTGCAGAAAAGGACACCAAGACATAGAACAATTACATAAACTGCCCAAGGTTACTTAGTGGGTAGATGGCTGAGGCAGGACTTGAACTCAGCTCTATTTGAAGAGCTTAGTGTCTGTGCTGTGTGGGAGGTATCTAAACCGAGGATGAAGGGTGCCCTGCCTCAGGGGTGGGGGTGGATAAGGTCCTTTCCACCTCTACAGGTTTATGTTCTTTGGAATGTTCAGGTAAACACTAAAACATGGTGGGCCACGCCCTCCAAACTCCTAAGCAATGCCAAAGATGCAATGTTGGGCAGGCAGAGGAACAGGCACAGAGCAAGGAGGGGATATTTGGTTATACACCCCCCTGACCCCCCGTTTCCTTTGCAGTTTGTCCTTGCTGTCCCTTTAAGGGTACCTAGACCTTGGGAACCTGAGCAGCTGCGCTGTCTTGATAAAGGAACATTAAAGGGCCAAATGGAGAACATGAGCTGGAGGCCTCCAATCTGTCTCCTCGGAGCTTCTCAGCCTTTTTTGACCCACAATTAAACAAGTCCCTCTCCTGCCCCGAGAGATCTAGAGATGCTTTGAGTTTTGGTGGGAGAGGAAGTGCCGATTCTGAATTCTAAGGTCAGTTTATGAGTCCTCACCAGCCAGAAAGATGCCATTGAGCATTTCTTTCTGTAGTTCATGTGAGTAAGTCTTTTTTGTATTAGGGGGCAGACTCTTTGGTTTTCCAAACGTAAAACTATATTATACTATTGGATATTCTTTCTCAGACCACAAATGCTACCTCTCCCCTCCCCATGGAATTTGACGTGCCCCCCCTGCCAGTTGAGCATCCCTGGTCTAGCATCACCCTTATAGCTAAGAGATCAGAGATAGGAATGAATGTGGCCATAGTCTCACAATGACTTATCCAGCTCCTTCACTTCAGTTCTAGCCAACAAATATTTATGGGGCAACTACTAGGTGCTGGTAACCTAAAGGCAGCAGGTGCATCTGCATTTTTAAATCCACCTCAGGAGAAGAAACCCCACGACCAAAGGACTGAACGTGTGATGGTAGAACTTAGGTACTGGTGGAATATGTTCTTTTAGTTGGGAATCTTCCAGATATCACTAAAGTCTCACAGTACAGACAAATGTCTGCTCCATCATTGCAGAGAGGGCCTGTCCCGCATGGGCGTCCCGCTTTGAAGATGGCAAAGGGGAGGAGGCTTAGAGACCACTCCTGAAGGAACAGCATCGCTCTGTCGCCTCTCTCTTGTCAACACCCTCTTCTCCCTGGATTTGGTCTTATACCCTGCCGGCTGTTTTCTTTGTTGTCTTTTCATCCCCACCAAGTTGGGCAGAAGGGTGCCCCCCTCTTATTTCCTCCCATCACCCCCCTTCCCCCCCAACCCTGTCCTTGCCAGCACAAGGTTCCATTCTTCATTAATACCATTTTAAAGCCAGCACGGAGCTGTTTTCCAGATGTGGCCATGCGCAGACAGTAATTGTGCTTTGTGATCCCTTCCAGCTGCTCCCGCCGCTTGCCAACGAACTCCCCCACCCCCACCTTGCAGCCCCAGGAGTCCATGTTTGGGGGCTGCAAATTAGGGCAAACGTTGTAAAATGATCATGTGCTACACACGGCCTGCCCCACAAGAATTATGGACTTTATAACTGAGCTAATTGGCATTAGGTCTTGCCTGAAAGGTCAACAGAGTGGCAGAGAAACAGGATCTTTGTAAATTGATCGGCTGGTCCCCCCCTCCTTCATTCCCCCAGCTCCCTTTCCCATTTTGAAATATGGCCTACCTGCCCTGTGGAATTGCTGACTCTT
>NW_005871064.1:4403516-4407112 GCF_000147115.1 Myotis lucifugus
TACTGCCTTGACTGTTCGGAACTGTGACACATTGTTTCACATCACGTGGAAGGCAGTGGGATGTTGAAAGGGTGCATAATTACACCCTGCAAATTCTTCTACCAGACCACAATCCTCAGCCTTCATGCCCCTTGGTGAAGCGGGGCATTGTAACACTCTTGACCTTCACATCAAGCGTGATTGACCCAAAGGTAGCAGAGAGGCTTCGGGTTATTTATTTATTTATTGCTCCCAATATGTGTGTTCCTGTGCAATGACCTTGCCCTTCTGTTGTTTCTCAGATGGGAACACTTGTACAGCTTTTTCTTTTTCATTCTACAAATGTTTAATGAGCCCATCAGAGTCAACCGATGTTAGGAGGGAAGGAAAGTTGTCTTTCTGGAATCAGAGAAGTTATGTTTTTACCTATAAATTGTGCGGGTCTTTCAACTCGGGGTGAAATGAATCCTGATGGATTCACAATGTCTGTTCTCCCCTTCTTCCCCCATCTGGTGCTCACTGTTTGGGGTCAAGCATTGAAAGTCCTGGTTAAAACATATATAGTATCTGGAAGGAATAACTCATTAAACTTTTGGGCTTTACCCCTCTCCCTCTTTTTCTTAGTAAGAGCCCTTGAGAATCTAATGAAAGTTGACCTCATACTGCAGATACTCACATGTATTTCGCCTACAATTTTTGGCTGTTTCTGGACCTTTCAAATCCCAAGTAGGGATCAATTCCAAGGTATGAGTCCTTGCTCAGTTATCATTATTGACACCCTAGCTCACATGAGCTTATTAGACCCTTCTAGCACAGAGGCCCGAGGAAACAGGGCGTAGGCTGGTCAATGCAATGGGAAAGGTGACAGAAGAAAAGTTTCAGTAGCCTATTTTTGGGTCACAACAGGGGAAAAGGGGGCTGAAAATCACCTCATTGAACATGCAGTCTGCAGACCTCATAAATAATGCAACGTGCATGCATCCATGTACAACTGTTTTTCAAAGGCATGCAAGTGCTGTTGCAACATGAACACCGGACTTATTTAGCAATGTGGACCTTAAGTGTTTGTCCAATCAAAAGATACTAAAATGGTAACTCTATACTAGGAGGTTATTTAATGCAAACCAGGGTCTTTGAGCTGGGAAGTTTGGGATCCCTTGGTCTATAAATCACCACCTCTCACCTGGATTATTCCTTTACTGGTAGCCTGAGCATGCTTCTCCCTGCTTCATATCCCTCTCCCAGCACTGTAGTCACAGTGGTCCTTATAGGAGGTCAGGTCCTCTTAAGCTTATATCCTCTCATGGCTGCCATCTCACTGAGTCAAAGCTAGCTCCTGCCATGGCCTTCTGCATTGGCCTCATCTGCTACTATTCTCCCCTTTGCTCATTTCACTTCAGCCCCTAGCTGCTTCTCAAAATTCTGGACAAACTACCCCCTCACATCTTCTGTACTTGCTGCTCTCTTCTGCTGGTAATGCACCTGTCCTAGATGTTCTGATAGCTAGTCTTTTTCCCCCTTCCAAGTCGCTGCCCACTCATCCACTCATCTGAGCTGCCATTCCTTCCCACCTTGTCTAACACAGTCACCATCTGCCCCCACCACTCCTCTTCCAAGCTTTATTTTCCCCACCCAATGCCACCTGACTTCATGTTGATTTGTGTTTATGTCTCCCCAACAGAATATCAGCTCCTTGAAAATAAATGGGAACACTTGCATTGAGTTCAGAGTGTGTGATGTGCACTGGGAGACTAAGAAAGATTGAGGGAGGAGGGAAAACCACACACATGCAGGGAGGGGAGGAACATGGGGACTGGAGAGCCCAGCCCTGCTCCTTTCTCCCCTTTGTGGTAAGGGTGCTGGGAACCAGTTACCTTGTCTGTAACATGGAGAGGGTATCCATTGCCTTTATGACCTAACAGAATTGCATGGAGCATTTGCTTGGGTCCATTTCACTCTCCTCTGTCCTCAATAATCCCCTTAGCTGCCATCTGGGGTCAGAAGGCTCTGCCTCCTGTTGGTGGCTGATCTTGACTGAAGGGGGAAATCAAGGAGAGAAGGCCTCATTGGGAAAGTATCTGTAGTTGCCATGGGGAGAGAATGAAGAAGTGTCATTGACAAGGGACAGAATGGGTCATAAGACCTCTTGAAGGAGTTAGGTCCACCTGGACATGACAGGGCAAGAAGAGCGGAACGGAGATGGTTGATAGGGTGGTTGATAGGACACAGACCCTGGCTCCATGGCAGCTGGCTTGGTGGGTAGTAACCTTCACTTCAGGTCCCCACCATCCTTTCTCCCACCACATGTAAACACAAGGAGGCAGTTGAGTCTCTTTCTGAACTAATAAATCAAAAGTATCCATTACCAATGTTTCTCTGCCTTGCCTTGAATGGTCTAACATGTGGATCAAGGCCCACTTTAATTTTTCTTGTGATAGAATTGGGCTCTGAGCCCCAGTCCAGTCCATGGGTCAGATTCTAAACTAGATTCTGTCACTTGCTTCTCCTTGGGGTTGGTCCTGACACTGAGGTCTCTTGAATTCATTTGGAGAGACTTCCTGTTGTGTTTGCCACTGAGAATCACTGTGGTATATAAACCCTCTTCATCCTGCCACCTTAAAATAGGGGACCAATCGGATGGGATACAAGTAAATGATTTCCTTTAAGAACTCAGTTTCCCCTGATGTCACAGTGTTCTTTATCCTTTCTGCTGTGTTGCTGTGACTTATGTACTCCTCTAATTAAGGTGGACTCAGCATGCTTCCCAGCCAAATCCATCCTGCCCGGGAAACCACAGTGACATCATGAATGAATGTGGTCCCTAGATGCCAGAACTTATTGGATAAGACAGAAAGCACCGCTTCCATTTAGGGTCAGAGTTCACTCAGTGTCTCCAGCCTGCACCTTTGACCTCTGAACCTTGAACCAGAGACTAACTAGCCACCAGCTACTGTTAACCACTCATGTTCTAGATCATTCCTCTGGAATTTAATTTCCTAGGGGATGTTGACACATGTCCCTCCTAGTCCTTGTCTACTTATCTCTGTCTGCTCTCTGGCACCGGACCTTTCGAATGCCTGGCTAACTCCCTCACTCCTGTGGTCACTTCATGCTGGTAGCCCCTATGGTGGAGTGTGACAAAAAATCCATGTTCCACAAGGTGGCAGTCAGATGGAAAAGTGAGCTTCCATCTCCGAGGTGTAGTGTAGATGACAGTAAATGTGGGAAAACCCAGCCTAACACAGTAAGGCCAGTCTGGCAACATCTGTAGCCATCAGACATCCAAAAGTGTCAACTCTCATGGTCATCACCCTGCCTCCTTGGGCTCATCTTTCTTCTCATGAGCACACACACACCACTATTTCCTTCTGGATATTTTCTGCTCCCCCAATGTCTTCAACTCACAGCCCCCACACATAGTCCTCAAATGGACTCATCTCCCTTTCCCTGCCTCTCCATCTAGGAGAAGAAATGCCAGAGAGCTTTCCCCAGCCTGGGCTAAAATCGAGCTCAGTCCTGATAGCATCTGCTGAGAAGGGGCCTCCCCCAAGTGGCACATGGGCACTGTTGTTCCAATAGCAGTAGATGTGTTCTCAGTGGTGGAGCTCCCAGCCCTC
>NW_005871064.1:4407212-4488042 GCF_000147115.1 Myotis lucifugus
TTTTACCCATGTGCAGCTGAAATAGCCATCTCGCCTTCACACCGCCCAATTCCTCACTGTGTTGAAAATCCATCTGGAGTTCTTCTTTCTTAATTCTCCAGATTTAAAAAAATTAGTGTCTTGGTGCAATGGAAGGTGTCATGTCTCCATGTGTTTTCTGCCTACGGCAGAGCTTGTCCTAGGGTAGAGGGTACATTTATGGCTACTTGTTGCTTGGTTTAAGCCATAGTGACTGGTTATTGGTTCTAGACCCATGATTGTCCCTTTCTATAGGAATGTGTATCTTTCTGAATCTAAATATAATCCAAATCCCAGCTCACATCACCTCTTCCACAAGGCCTTCCTAATTACTCTAGCCCCACTTTTCTGACATCTCCATGGTGGAAATGAACACCTCCTTAGCACATAGTTCTTCATTTTCTTCCATTTGCCTCGGCTGTGTTGGTTTTGTACCTCTCAGTTCATGACAACTGGGACTGTGCCTCATGTTCAACTTGCAGCTGCCACAGAATCCAGCCTGTAGGGTCCTCAATAAAGTGTTGGAATGTCCTTTAACTCATTTTCTTCCTTCATGGATCTTCATATCCTTCCTTAAACAGCTCAGATTTTCACCACACTCCAATTCCTATAATGTCAATTAAATTGTCCAGATTCAATATAGTGCAACATTCTTTCTGCTTTGCCAAAGGTCTCCATGAGCACTAGAGTGGGGGATTAGTAGCTCACACCCCATTGCCTACATGATGACCAGCTCAAGGAGATGCTCAATGAATGGTTTTGATTTAAATTAAGATGCTTCTGATGGTGGAACCATTCAATTAATAAGCATCTACTAGAATCCTAACAAATGCCAGGCCCTTTGGCAGGCACTGGGGATTGAGTGATGAGTAAATCATGGATCCTACCTTCAAAGAGCTCAGAGTAGAGTGGAGGCAATAGTTGGGGGGACACATCTGCATTTGAATATGATTTCAGAGGAGGGAGAGAAAAACTCATTATGGGATTTTAAAACTTTGAGATTTGAACTTGAAGTTTCAGGAACAGGATGCACAGAGGCATGGAAGTGGGAACAGTCTGGTGGATCCAGGGAGCACCATGGTTCTGTGTGGCTGAGGCATAGGAGATGTGGGCAGTGCTGAGAGGTCGGCCTGGAAAGCAGGAAGCCAGGGTGCGAGCCCTACCCTGCTCAGCTGGAGACTCCCATCCAGGTTTCCTGGGTCATTTGTTACAATGGCAATGCGTGCATTTATCTAAGCTTCTCTTTGGTAATGACATCTGTGGGTTGTCTTCCTCTAGGTCGATTCACCTCACATTGTCCATTTCCATCTTTCTATATAGGGTTTGGTGTCATTGATATCCCTCAAGCTCCCTCAATTGTCCTCAGACCCCTTTAAAAAACAAGACACATGTGGAAAAATATTTGGAAACTAGAAATTTGGAGATATATCTATCTCCTACCTCCAGGACTTTGGACAATTTCTTTAACTCCTCTGAGCCTCAGTCCTTTCACTGGAGAGTAGGGAAAATAGCACCAGACCCATCCACTACATTGGGTGGCCGTAAAGCTCAACTATAACAATAGGTGTAACAGAGACTGGAAACACAGAAAGCTCAGCCCAAATGCAAGGGCAGATTACCCTGATGGAAGGAGACAGCCGCTCCTTCCTCCCGCAAAGACTCCCTTGCCAGGCTGTACCAACTTCAGTAGGGCCCCTTGGTCTCCCATAGCAACTCGCCTTCTCATCCCACTGGCATTTTTGCCTTCACATAAGGCAGCTCTTGCTCATTAGGCATAACAAATTACCCACGCTCCACTGGGGTATAGATGGAAATCTGTGAGGTAGAATAGATTTCTTCCCCTCTGCCTCCCTCCCTCTCCCTTTTCATGTTCACAAGTGTCTCCGGAACAAGCTGTCTCCTGTCTGGGGAGGGCAGAGGCGAGGCCCCGCAGAGGCGTGTGCAGGATTGGAGGAGGCAGCTGCTCCAGCCTTTTCCCCAAATGCTTCCTGCAGCTTGGCTGGCTCTGGCCCTGCCATGCTTGTAGCACATCTGAATCTCTGTTGTTTGCATAAATTGTGAGCCCAGCACATCTTAGCCTTCATTGGAGGCATCCTGGTTTATTGGCTCCAGGTATCCATTGAGGGCAGAGCGTGGATGGACCAGAAGACAAGCTCCCATTCCTTGAAGTACTCCAATCAAGAGAAGATGAAGAAGCCCTTGTAGTCACATTTCCAGCCCTTGGAACTTTACTTTCACTCACACCCCATTATTGACATAATGCATAGCCCAAATCCTGGCGTGAAGCAGAGGGAATTGGTAGCCTGGAAGGAAAACGGCAGAAGCCAACCTTTGGCACGATTATTAGATGATCAAGAGTGCTTCTCTCTTCACTCTCTGGGGTCCCTTTTCACCTTCGTGTAGGTACATGGGGCCTTTACCATACCCACTGCAGATGCCCAGCATGCTCTTCAGGCCTGTGCCCACAGTCTAGGGTCCTATGCTTTGGCTCCATTTAAGTCACCATCAAGGAGTGGGATGATCACTAACTGATGAGCTGGAGACCTACTTTCCATTTGTAGGCTAAGTGCCATCACCCATCCATGCCTCAGCTTGGGTACAATAAGGGCTCTGAATTGGGGTGAACTGACCCCATCTAGCTCTAAAGTTTATGATTCTTTGACCTGCTTCCTCTACTGTTCTTTTCTCCTCATCGAAAATTATTTTTCCTCTGGTCATTTCCCTTGGGATCTTGGCCTTCACTGAAGGAAATCTTGTTCAGATGCTGTTGGGAAAGCTAATGTGGTGGTGGTGAGGGCACAAAGGCTTCTTCAGACAGCCGCAGGGAGCCTCAGGCCCACCCTCTCACCCCCATTCTCAGCCCTGAGCCTAAGATGACACCACATGTCAGGCCTGCTTCCTCCTTTTCGCAAGCTCCCAGTGGACACCTGTCCCTGAATTCACTGCTCTCTTGGCTCATTTTCTCATTTTGACTTTGGTGACCCTGCCTCTAAGGAACAGAGAGTTCCCTGACACCTGAAATCAAGTTGGCACCAGGATGAGCCCTTAGAAGGTTCTTTCTAGTAATCTTTTGAATAATTGATTAGTTAAAAAAAGACTCCAATTTCTGGGTTACAAAGTCTTATTTGAATCCTCCTACCCTGTCCATCTTTTAGTCTTCCCCTCTTCTGTCTGCTCTGGGACAGCCCTTTTGTTCTTACACCTAATCCAGACCCTCCTGGCCCTCCTAGACTTCTCATTACCCACCTGCTATGCATCCCTCTGTTCTTCAAAGTCCCTCTTCTACAAGAAGTCTTCCTGGGCCCCATCAACACACAGTGTATGCCAACTTTTTTTCTTGATTAAAACCTCTCACAGTTATATATACATTTTACAAAGCATTTTTCATGAGGTCATCTCATTTTATCATCCCATAGACATTATCATTCCCAGTTTAAATGTGAGTAAACTGAGGGTCAAGGCTGTCACCAGAAGGCTGACAGAGGGCAGGACAGGGAGTCAAATGCAGCCCCTGGGTTCCAAGCTAAGAGCTCTATCAGTTATAACATGGGCTGTGAAACTCATACATCTGGGGAGTTTGTGGGCATTCCCATTGTCTGGCTCAGTTTATTCCAGAGCATCTTAGTTTATTCTATAGTCTGAAGATACCTGAGGAAAGGGAAGAGTTTCTGCAGGATAAGACAGACTGGGAAGAGAGTGTAGGAAAAGGGGAATGGGGAATGAGGCATCCAGAATTTCAAGGACACAAAGTCAGGCTTCAAATGTCTCTGAGAAAATAGTCCCAGAGCAGACATGTTAGGGGTGGGGATCTGGCCCTCTAATGTTCAAAACAATGGGTCTCTAACCATGATGAAGACCAGGAAAAAAATCCTTTGTGCTTCTTAAACCAAAATCAACAAAGATCTTAAGTTTTTTTTCCTGCTTTTGCTTTGCTCAGATGGCAATATTCTTGGCTTTGTAACTATCATGAACGGGTTGCTCTGGTAGCTGCCTCTATTCCAGACAAGAAGAAGCCCTGGACCTCTTGACCTGCGTCCTAATCAGGAACAGATTAGACAATGCCTCCTTCTCAGTTTGGCTCAAAAGGTCCAGGGACCAAGATAGGAAATGGATTAGTTCCTGGGTTGAGAAGGCTGGGCATGGTCTGGTATGTCCCTTTGACCAGTAGCAAGAGCAGCCAGCCTGCAGGGAGGAATGGGAATTCAGGTAGATCTTGTTTGAGGACATCTAAAAACATCCAAGAGAATAAATAAAATTGCCTGTCATCGAGAGCTTAATATGCACTAGGCAAAGAATTTACATAAATTATCTCATTTGTATCTCCATCACAAACTCATGAAGTAGTTTCTATTATTGTTCCCATTATACAGATGAGAAAACTAAGGCACAGAAGTTTTAGTAATATGTCCAAAGTCAATAACTAGTCAGTGGTAGATCTGAAATTATCTGGCATCAAAGTCAGGCATAACTATTTAGCTCTTTGGCCTTCCAGGGTTCAGAAAAGATTGGTTTTTTAAAAGAATCTGCCCACCAGGCTCCTTTGCAAAGCAAGAGCTCTTCTGTTCCAGTGATGCTGACTGTGCTTCCAGAGCCTGTCAGAGGGGGAGACAAGTCAGGCAAAGGCAAGAAAAGGCTCCGCCCAGTGCTTTTAGAGATGCAGTTTGATTTGATTCCTTTCAATGCCATTTGACCCAATTGAACTCAGTCCCCATGTATTCTGTACTCATTGTATGTCAGGCAGCTTTCTGTCATGGGGATTCTCAAGTGAAGCCAAGTCAATCCAGAAATAATTTTCATAAACTTAAAAGTTTGGTTTGGTTAATCTTTGATTCAGCAATTCTTCTAGGAGCTTATTCTAAGAACGTGATCTTGAATGCCTGAGAATATTTGCTATGAAGATGCTCCTCTTTGTTTTTTTAAGCAGTAAAAGGCAATCCAAGTGTCTCAGGGCTAGGGACAGGCATTGGATGTGTCTTATACAGGTGGTGATAGCTGTAAGGACACAGTGACTAGTCTGGCAAGAGTGAAACCAGTCAGTACAGTATTTTTAGTTCCACCAGGAACATGCCAAAGGTTGCCAAACTGCCTCAGTTATATTTTTACAGCACCCTTAGGCCAAAATAAATGTCTCATGTAAGTATATATGTCCAAATAAACTAATAAGTATTTGTGTCCTAACAATTCAGTAGCTGTCTGAAAAAATATTACACATATATTGAAAGAAAAATAATATATTTCATTCTTCAATAAGCATAATTAACTACAAATGAGATGTGTGTACCTGGTGGGGATTGTACTCTTACTCAAACCTTGGAATCAGATTGGACACCTCCAACCTCATTTCCTGTCTCACGTTGATTTTTGCATGGTACTTTCTTTTTAACACAGCACCAATAAAAACCCAGCTTTGCCAATATCATATGTGGCTTGATCTAATGTTGAAACTTTGAACTCCATCACGCTGGTAGTTTGGGCAATATTTGACAGTATTGAGTATCAGAGTATGTTCCTGGATCATTAAAAACATCCTGCAATGCTCTTGTGGGTTCCCTGTGGTGCACTGGGGTTCCGTGGCACATAGCTTGAGAACTGCAGAAATAAAATCTCTTCCATTTTGCTGAAACAAACTTCCTTCTTTGTCTCTTTTGGTCTAGCTTTTGATGGACATGTGATTATAAGAAATGTTTCACTTCTCTCTTGATTGTAGCAAAAGAAAATTCGCCCAAGAGCATGATAAGTAGCAACTGATCTTCAGGCGCCATTTCAGGGAGGCCATAGGGCATGATGGGGACTGAGGCACATAGAGAGCTCAAGTTCCAGCTTCCACTCATCTCTATCCAGGTCACATGATAGAAATGTGGCATTATCGTTTTTTAAGAAAAGCAGAAAATATAGACTTTTATGTGAAGTCTCCCAATGTACAGATATTGGCAACTAATTCTAACATACCATTTATAAGTATTGGGTATGTCAATACTATGCTGCACACACAAAAAGCATGTCTATAGGTGGTGTTTTGCCTGAGAGTCACCAGTTTGGGACACATAATGAGTTATTATTAACTATTAAAATGACAGTATTGATAAATATGTAATCACATGGGAAAATGTTCACTATACGTCTATTAAGTAAGCAAAGGTAACTAACAAAAATCATGGTATCATTTTTTTTTTTTAAATTTTTTTTTTAAAATATATTTTATTGATTTTTTACAGAGAGGAAGGGAGAGAGATAGAGAGTTAGAAACATCGATGAGAGAGAAGCCTGAGAGTCACCAGTTTGGGACACATAATGAGTTATTATTAACTATTAAAATGACAGTATTGATAAATATGTAATCGAACCTGGGACCTTTCAGTCCGCAGGCCGACGCTCTATCCACTGAGCCAAACCGGTTTCAGCCATGGTATCATTTTTATGAAAGCTACTTCTGGGTAGTGAGAGGACTAAAGAATATATAATCAAGTGGTTAAAATCATTATTTCTGGTCAGGGAATCTTGGATGATTTAACTTTTTTTTGGTTCTCTAAGTTATTTTTACAATAACCACATGTTGCATCCATCTTTTTGTTTTGTTTTATATTCTTTTCTGAAAAACGAAACTTAGAACAACCAGTGCTATGAATAAGACATTATTAGGCACAAACACCAATGCAAATCAAAGTCATATAAGAAATGATCTCTTGCTTTTGTAGAAGCTTATTAATGAATGGGAGAGAGACACTACATATTACCAATGATGTGTTAATTGGAAAAACGAAGGACAGAATTGCATGACTATACTTATATCTAACTTGCTTCAGGGGCTCAGAATAGCAAGGGGATTGGAGGGTGGAATGGCCATGGAAGGAAGCTGTAGGTGGGGTTCCCAAGACCACTCCCAGGTTCAATGGTTCAGGACTCAGCACAGAGCTGTATCCATGGCTAAAATTTATTACAGCGAAAGGACACAAAGCAAAAGCAGCAAAAGAAACAGGCACACAGCAGTCTGGAGGAAACAGACACAAGCTTCAAGAGTCCTCTCCTAGTGGCGTCACACAGGACATGCTTCATTCCTCTAGAACTGAATGTGATAACACAGGTGCAGTGTCCTCTTCCAGGGAAGCTCATTAGAAACACAATGCCCAGTGTTTTCATTGAGAGCTACAGACAGGCTCCGCCTAGCCTAGCACGGACCTGAATTCCAGACACCCAGAGAAGCAAGCAGTTGCTCAGCATAAACCACATTGCTTGCACACACAGTTCAGGCACAGGGAGCCCTGCTGACCAGTTAGGGAACAGGGGAACTTTCCTGAAATCCGAGTTCCCAGACACCTGCCTTGCAAGCAGGCCTTCCTACAGGGGGCAGCCTCAGGCCTGCTATGTTACCTAGTTTCTGCACAGAAGCCTTCATGGGGGAGGAGAAATGCAGAGAGAAAAAGGGGAAGTATTCCCTGTGTGGCCTATACTCACAAAACCAAACCTCTTTCAGGAATCAGAGAATCGTAAGATTCCATGAAAATCATCTAGACCAGTAATTTCCAAGGGGCAAGCAAACACCACTAGTGGTTGGTATGCAAGAATATTTTAGGCCATCTATGGGTGACTATTTCATATTTTAATGCTCAGATATTTATTTTGATTTTGTTATATATAATAGAAACTTAATAATATAATATTTTATATTATAGATATTACGTATATGTGTGTATATATGTATCTCTATCTAGCTATCTGTCTAGCCACCCATCATCTTTGTAAAACCCTGACACCATAGGTATTATTAAGGTAAGGCTAATATTTAAAAAACGTGGGTCAATTTAAAGACAAATAGCAAGGAATAAATACATTTAAAATAATTAAAATTAAACAAAAATATGAAATAATATTAAATGTTAAATAAATAACAGCCCTGGGGTCCAAATGGTGAGCAAATGGCTGATGCGATTAGTCCACCCCTTCTCACTGTAGAAAACTCACTATCACATTTTTGCTTTCATTCTGAACTCTCCTAGTTTCATATACTTCACCTAGAAAGTAAGGGATTTAATCTAAACCTGTAGGGTACCTTATAGATCTACTAGACAGTACCCACTGATTCTATGAGATCGAGCAATGTAGGTCAGTGGGGAAAGAGCACAAAACACTGCTGCCTCCAGCATGGCCTTGGATCCCAATGCTCTTTGATTCCCATTTTTACTTATCCTATGAGAAGGCCCCACTGTACTGTAAGGTATCCTGAGCTCATGTCCCTCCCAATCCAGAGGCTGCGATGAGACATTTCTCCTTCTCTCCCAGCCCCAGCCCTTCCTCTCGTCACTCTCTTTCACATTCTATTTCTTGCCTCCTTGGACTGCAACCTAACTGAATTCCTGATTCTTAGCTTCTTAACCACAAGGGCCTCATGGAGTTTCTGCTGTGTGCCTAGCTCTGCCAGGTGCCAAGATGGAAAAGAAAGGAAGACGCCCAGCCCTGGCTGTTAGGGAGCTTCCATTCTGGCAGGGTAGATAAGGCCTCTGAGTACCACTGGGCTTACTAACTCCCCAAGTCAGCTTCTGACCCACCCTGAATGTGGTTTGTTTGGGACAGACACTGTATGAGGTCAAAGGAGGCCTCTGGGCGATGGGGGAAGGGTGGGTCAGAGGATATGGTCGGAAGGAAAGGAGTAGGGAGGTTGTCCCAGTTGTGGAGACCAGAGTGAGCAAAAGTCTGAGGAAAGATACAAGGCCGGCCAAGGGGAACAGGAGGAGAGCCCAGGTGGGGAGTGGGGTGGGAGGGGGCAGAGGGGTTGCTTCACTCTGCAGTCTTTACCCTGCTATTAAATTTGAGGAAGCAAAATGGGTGTAGCAGCCAACCTGCCCCCTCAGTCACCTCATCAGACACGAATTGCCCAGGATTAAAAAAGAAAAAGAAAAGGGAAAGTCCTCATTATATGGTTGGAAATCCTCATACCAGAGATAAAATTTTATGAGTTGCCTATTGCTCAACACCCCGTATTTTTGACATCCCCTGTTTCACATACAGTATTTTAAACACATGAGACACAGACATTACTGTGTGTTTTATTTTTTTATTTTTTTACCCTTTCATTCTTTTTTTTTCTTTCTGTCATGGCTTAGTGGGTAGCTCTGAAGTTTTTAATACTGAAGGGCCCATTTCATGTTATTTATTACCCTGCTTGCGTGAAAGCTGAGGCCTATAAATCGTCAACACAGGCCGTCTAATTCCAGCAACGGCAAAGCTTCGTCACATGTAATTAAAAGATCCCAAAGCCATTGGAATGTAATGGATTTGGAAATGACACCATGGGGGCACGGGGAGCAAGCCCAGGAAGAGGCAGCCGTATTTCAAAGGCTCTCCTGCATGGTCTGGGATCAATGGGGCTGCAGGCTGGGCTCCAGCAGGGGGGCTGCCTGGGGATAGAGGCAGGGTCTGGATTTGATCTGATCCTCAGGTCTGAGGCCACACCATTACATTTCCCACCTGTGGGAGGTGCACCCAGCCCTCGGCCTCATAAGCTCCTTCAGCCGGGCCTGCTGAGGTGCCACCTCTGATAGTAGTGAACACCCAAGCCCTGGAGGGAGCGTTCCTAGAAGCCCACCTCACAAACAGAGCCCAAAGCCGGGAGGAAGACAGAAGGGGTCTTCACAGTACAATGGTTCTCTTATTCTTGGTCCCCAACTTTCTCCCTGAAGCTGTTTCTGAATGTTCTAGACCCTCCATGGCTGCTTTTAAATGGCTCCATATTTTGCTATGAGGTTTCCTGGAATCCCCATATCCACCCAGAGTTCACTGCTTCCCCCTTTGGGCTCCCAGGGCACCTGATCTGTTCAGTTTGGGAACATGAGATGGTGCTGGGTATGGTTATTTGCTGACTTGGCTGCCTTACCATCCCTGAGAACTCTTCAGGGACAAGCACTGAGTTTAAGCTGTCTCGACCCCAGTGACCTTACACAGGCCTGTCACATAGTAGGTAATCAGCAGCTATGTAGCAGAAAGGAGAAGACAGAAGATTAAAAAAGAGAAAAGAAACAAGCAAACAAAAAAGACAAAGGGAAAGAAGGAAGAAAGGTAAAAAAGAAAGAAGGAAGGGAGGAAGGAAGGGTGGAAGGAAGGAAGGAAGGAAGGAAGGAAGGAAGGAAGGAAGGAAGGGAGGGAGGGAGGGAGGGAGGGAGGGAGGGAGGGAGGGAGGAAGGAAGGAAGGAAGGAAGGAAGGAAGGAAGGAAGGAAGGAAGGAAGGAAGGAAGGAAGGGAGATCTCATTCTATTTCATGGTTTAAATCATGTAAAAACAAAATTCCAAGATGAACCCCAGTGATATCCACTTCCTGGTATTCATATTGTGTACCTGCCACATCGTGCCAGGGTTGGTAGTTGCGACTAACAGCATATGGCAGAAGTACGGCATGCCACTTTTGAGATTAGGTTATAAAAAAGACTGCAGCCTCTGTCATTCTTTCCTCTCTCCTTCTCTCTTGAACTATTTGCTCTGGGGAAGCAAGCTGCCATGCTGTGTGAGCAGCCCTGCAGGGCGGCCCACAGGTCAGGGAACGGAAGCCTCTGGCCAAGAGCCAGCCAGGAACTGAGACCTGGCAATCAGGTGATGGGCTTGGAAGTGGATTCTCCAGCTCTGGGTGAGCCTAGCAATGACTGCAGACTCACTGAGCCGCTCCCAGATTCCTGCCCTCAGAAACTGTGTGAGTCAATGAGTGTTATTTTAGGTTGCTAAGTTTTGGAATAATGTACCCCACAGTTATAGATAACTAAACGCCATCTATATGTTGATGGACACCAAATTTTTATTTCTTATTCAGAACTCTCTGTTGAATTGTATATCCAACTGTCTCCTTTCAATCTCTGTCCTACATCCAAACTGAACTCTTGATCATTCTCTCATTTCAGTTGGTGGCAACACTTACCTGGATGCCAGCTGTAGCCTCCTATTTGCTTTCTGTCCCCTCCCGTGGCCACTGCAGTCTATTTTCTATACAACATCAAGTGACGGGCCCTGCTAAGGCCAGGACTCAGGGAATGCATTTGCTGCTATGACTTTGCCTGCCCAGGAATCCCTCAGCTTCACTGTTCTCAAAATCTAGCAAACCTGGATCTTCTTACTTGTGTGTGTGTGTGTGTGTGTGTGTGTGTGTGTGTGTATTTTGCTGCTATTCACATCCAGTCACTCTGCTTTTTTACACTTTGTCATGGGCTGAATTGTGTCTCCCCAAAAGATCTGTTGAAATCTCAACCGCTCAGTACCTTAGAATGTGACCTTATTTGGAAATAGGATTGTAGCAAACCTAATTAACTAAGTTAAGATGGGGTCATACTGGAGAAGGGTGGGCCCTTAATCCATTTAGACTGTCCTTTCAAGAAGACAGAGACACACAGAGAGAAATAATATATAAAGATAGAGGCAGAGATTGAAGATATACATCTACAAGTCAAGGAATGACAACAATTGCTGGTCATCACCAGAAGCTAGGAGAAAGGCACGGGTTGAATTCTCTCAGTGCTCTGAGAAGGAACCAACCATGCCAACATCTTGATTTCAAACACTTAGCTTCCAAACTATGAAAGAATACATTCCTATTGTTCTCAACCACTGAGTTTGTGGTACTTTGTTATAGCAGCCCTAGGAAACTAACACACTTTGTGCATTCAACTTCAAGACCATCCCACTTGTGCCTCAGAACCTTCTCTCAACATTAACAGACTATTAGGACACACCATCTTTGGCTCTTTCCAGGGTGTTTTCCCTCTTACACACAATACAATGAATCTCATATCCTCCAAGAAGCCCTCTGGGACAGTTTAAAAAGTAGAAAATCAATGGTCTTAGCAGCCCTGTATTTGAAGGTTAAAGTCTAGAACACCTGGCTTCTTACTCACATTTAGTGTGTAATCTATTGGCTTAAGAAAACGTAGACAGTCTATTTTATTCATTTGTTCTTGACTTGCTCATTCATGACCATATTGTCTCTCTGATTAAATCTCCTCAGATGACAAAAAGCAGATCTGTCTCTTAATGCCTATAGCTCCAAGTTCAACTATGCTAAAGAAAACAGATGCATGTTGCTGGATAAGGATGGTTTAGTAAGTAGGGGGCTGGTTCACTTCTCTTCTTTTCTTATTTTATAGATGAAGAAACTGAAACCCAGACAGGAAGAGCGACCCCCAAAAGATGAAGAACCACCAAACATTTATATTTTGCCTCCATATAGAATTGTTAACACTGAGGCTTTCATTCAAAGTCAAATAGTTGGGAATATATCCCCAGTCCTTGTACAGTCATTGCTGACCACGGACTCAGAGCTAGGTTAAAATCCCAGCCCCATCACTATTTATACAATCTTGGGAAAGTTATTTAACCTCCCCTAGCCTCAGATGCCTTATCTGAGAAATGAGGATGGAAGTATAGATCTCAAAGAATTTCACTGAGGAACTGAGCCTGTGTACTGTGGCATAACAAGAAACCTAATGTCTTAACTTTTATTCCCATCACATACTCCAGACTAGAAAAAGGTAGAAACAAATTATATTTTCAACAAAATCTTTGTCTATTTGTCACATTCAGCTCAAGTTGGAAAAGTTGTCAGAAATAATAGAAGTGTGAAAAGTAATCTATCTCAGCCTTGTCATTAATAGCGAGCGTTACACAGTGCTAGCGAGATCCTTCATCAGCAAACAAAGGCCCCGTGATGTTCACTAGACTAGACTGAGAATAAAAAGAAAATGGAAATCTGACATTTTGGAACGGTTTCCAGAAAACTGGATCATAAACAGGAGGTGCTTTCTGGTTGCCTCTTTGTGAGGATCAGATATCATAGCAGATGGGAGAGTGGACTAGAATTACAGACACGAAGCAAACCTTGGGTCTCACTAACTGGCTAATTCATTTAACCAGAACGCCTTATTTCCTGAGAGTCTCAGTGAATTCAGATTTTACAAAATGCTAATATTTTAAGGGTAGTTTTTTCTTTGCATCAATGGTTGCCAGGATGTCCTGTGGTGCAGTGACTAGCATATTAGGCTGAAAAATTGTATCAGGATTTAGGCCCAACTCTACCAATAACTGACCAGGAACTAGCCAGTTCCCCTGTGTAATCTCAGGGTTACCCTTCATCTAATGCAAGGTAGGAGTAATGACCTCTGAGCTCCCTACATCTATCATTTTATGTATTCCTGCTCCATTTTTAACTCTTTGCAGAAGTCCCACAGCCACCATGAAGGCCCAACTTATCCCTTGTTTGACCCTGAACAAGTAGCTATAAAATGTGAGAGTCCGACCAGATAAACTCTAAAGTTCCTTTGAGACTTGACATACTATTGTTTTAGGAGTGCACTTCTTTACTATTATTATTTTAGTACCTCATTTATTCAGAGGCCAGACTAGTAGCAACTTGGACCTTGGACCCCATGTGCAAAAATCTTCCAAACAATGAAAATAGCTCCCCACAGAATTTATTGTAAGTAAAGCCCCTGTACTTTCCTTTCTCCTTAGGCTCTTATGCAGCACTTTATTGACTCTTATTCAACAAATAATTCCAACATGTTTAATCATAGATAGTCGTCAAGGCTTAGAGAAGGTTAGATATGGAGAATTAGAACTGAGAGTGGGTAGGACAGCCATTAGTATTAGGAAAAAATGCCGCTGATAATGTGAGATGAAAAAGAAAAACTCTTTAGGTCCAATAGAATGACATTATACTAGGGCAGGTCTCAAGGAACTTGGTAGAAAATACAGAGATCTACATATATTTTTCTACATATATTTTTCTCTTTCTTCTTGCAAAAAAGGAATAAATTAATTGGGTAATTTATGTAATATTGCTGCTGTTGCTAGTTTTAGGTGGGAACTTGTCCTCTTGTTTTTCTCTTAAGCTATTTCAACAACGTCATCTATAACAAGTAATACCTCTAAGGGGATATGCTGTTAAGATTTTAAGAGATTGCCGAAACCGGTTTGGCTCAGTGGATAGAGCGTCGGCCTGCGGACTGAAAGGTCCCAGGTTCGATTCCGGTCAAGGGCAGGTACCTTGGTTGCGGGCACATCCCCAGTGGGAGATGTGCAGGAGGCAGCTGATCGATGTTTCTCTCTCATCGATGTTTCTAACTCTCTATCTCTCTCCCTTCTTCTCTGACAAGTAATACCTCTAAGGGGATATGCTGTTAAGATTTTAAGAGATGAAAAATGAGACCATCAAGGTGACTTTTCCCCTAATCATCTCGTCTTGGATTTGCCGGTGTTGTCTCTTCAACACTGAGAGGTGCCCTGTAAGGACTCAGGATCCTGTTGTTCATCAGAACATGGACCAATCTGCCATCCCGGAGCAGAGAGCCAAGCTGTCTTTTCTTGGAGGATTCTTGGGAACAGATACGAGCTGATCTCAGCTCTGCCATTCACCAGCTGCATGAGCTTGGGCAAGACATGCCCCTCCCTGGGCCTGACTTTCCTGATCTATAAAATGAAGGCTTTGGTAGATTATCCCTCAGAACATTGCAGCTCTGAGATTTTATGTTTAGTAAAAACCACGCCTTCCCCCCCGCATCGGTCGTTTTGATTTTAAGGATCTTCTTCCTGTCCCAATAATTTCTTCCCTTAATAAACATTTTCCTCTATTTGTGTTCTGTGGTGGGGGTCAATGGCAAAACTTTATAGCAATTCCCTCCTTTCCTGTAAAAGGTTCCTGTTCCAAGATTATCATAAAAGATTGAGAAAGTTAAAACTCACCCCTTTAGCCTGGGCCTATAAGGCCTGTGCAATCTGGCTCCATTCTGCCTGTCTACAATGCATTTATTTCCCCTTCCCCTTCTGCACGAATTTTCTGTTACAGCTAAATCAGATATTCTATCCACCTCCTCCTCTTTACGGCTCAGTTCTCTAATATTATCCACCTCGTGACTCTTTGCTGACCTCTCAACTTCACTTCAATATTGCTTCTTATCTGAAGCACTAGTTTAGCCCTAGTTTTTTTTTTCATTACTGGATTTTCTGGTTAGTTTCTTTATCTTCCCAAGCAAATTACAAGCTACTTGACTCAGTATCAGGTGATACTTTCTTCTACGCCCCCACAGTGCCAAGCACAGTTAGCCTTGGTAGGAATGTCTGGTAGTGTCAACCTATTGGTTAGAAGAGCCCATCTCCCAATTAGGCACCAGAATTAGAAATTGACATTTTATTGCAATGTCAAAGCATCCTGACAATGATTGCTAGTCTTGTCACACATGGTACCCTCAGATTACACCAATAAAGAGGATTTAGAAAAAAAAAGATATTTTTAATTGATTTTAGAGAGGAAGGGAGAGGGAGAGAGAGACAGAAACATCAATGATGACAGAGAATTGTTGATCAGCTGCCTCCTGCACACCCCCTACTGGGGATTGAGCCCACAACCTGGGCATGTGCCCTGACTGGGAATCAAACTGTGACCTCCTGGTTCATATGGGTCGACTCTCAACCACTGAGCTACGCTGGCTGGGCAAGAGAATTTTTTTTTTAATTCCCTTCAGCTGGATAGGAAATCCCAGTGACTGTAAACCATGAGGGGTCACTGTTGGGAAAAGAATGGTTGTACAGGCTAAAATTTGCTATACCGAAGACCCTCCCTGCATAAACCAAATACTTACATATGCAATATCAGTTTATTTTCTCTGAAACTTTCTCTCATATAGGAAAGAACATCTCAATACCTTATGCCTTCTTTCTTCATCTAGCCAAGTAAAATGATGCTTTTGTTGACCATTTATAATTTTTTATTCCTCCTTTACAAATATCCTTTGAACTAGTGGGTTGATTCTGATGAGACTTGTGTAATATCAAAGAGACCCAAGATGTACCTTGAATTCCATCATGCCTCAGCACACACTTAGAAACAAATGGCTGCCACCAACTGTGTCAAAAATGCCATGTCTGTCATCAACTTGAATTTTTATAATTGGAAATTTAGAGTTGCCAGTGCATTGGGTGTGATCATGGGCCACAGTTCATCTAGGACACTATCAGAATATATACTCCTGGGTCTTACGAGTCTTATCAAAAATATGAAAATAATTCTTGAGTAGATTTATAAAACACTAATTGGAATGCACAGCCAGTTAAGTTTGTGAGCATTTGAAATTATCATGGGTGATATAAGCATATTTTCATCACTAGTGTTTAATAAAAGTGATTTCTGTGTCTGTGCCAAGGGCTTTGGCACATGTTCAGTGCAAGTCAAAGCAGTTTATGGGTAGTAATAAAGGGAAATGGAGCCAAGGAATATCCCTAGGGGGCCTGGAAGTGGTTGGAGAAGGGACATTTCTCAAGACATGCAAGGTAGACTGTACCAGTGGCACTATAATCAATCATTTATGGCAAGCACAATCCACCTGACCCTTCCTGGGAGAGAGAGATGGGGAAGTGGGATGCCAGGGCTGATCCAGTGAAGTCAATTCTTATCTCATTTGCTTATTTCTATGATTAACTTCAACTTATTTTCCTTGCTTCATCATCAATAGAAACCAATTTAAAGAACCCCCAGATATGTGTAAAGGAGATTTCAAAAGATGGGCAGGAGAAGAAGGAAGGATATTTAATGCCATTTCATCTAATAACTAGAGGCCCAGTGCATGAAATTTGTACACTGGGGGCGGGGTAGGGGAGTGTCCGTGGGTGGCGGGGGGGTCCCCTCAGCTCGGCCTGTGCCTTCTCACAGTCCGGGAGCCCTCGGGGGATGTCCGACTGATGGCTTAGGGCTGCAGGGAGCGGGCCCCAGCCATCAGTTGGATATCCTTAGTGTGGCCATGGAGGTGGGAGGGGCTCCTGTCACCACTGCTGTGCTCGCCAGCTGTGAGCCTGGCTCAGGGCTTCTGGCTGAGCAGTGCTCCCCCTATGGGAGCACACTGACTAGGGGCAGCTCCTGCATTGAGAATTTGCCCCCTGATGGTCAGTGCACATCCTTGCAACTGGTTGACCGGTTATCTGTCTGCCCCCTGGTGGTCAATACACATCATAGTGAGTGGTTGAGCAGCCTTAGCATATCATTAGCATATTACACTTTGGTTGAATGGGCGAATGGGTGACAGGGCACTTAGCATATTAGGCTTTTATTATATAGGATAAGGAAGTGCTCTCTCTCTTTCTCTTTCTCCAGTTTTCAAAGTGGAGATCCCTGAGTTTCTATTACCTAGTGATGGGTGAGACTCCAGCCTGCTGTAGACCGTCTATTGGTTCTGATAAGACACCTGGACTGCTCCTGACTTGAACCCTAAATAGACCAGTTTTTCTGGCTCCAGATACACAAAGCTGTGATATGCTGTGCATAGCAATTTAGAAGTAATGGGAACACCAAGGAATCAAGATTGTTTAAACTAGGTGTCCTGAAAAATGTCTTCTGACTTCCATTGCCCAAGGTAATAGGGTGTTGCTGTTGGGTAATATGATTTTCCAATGGCCCACATGTCAGTGAGAACTGAGAAATCAGACAAGAGCCCGAGGAAAGCAAGCGACCCACATCTTCGCACAGCAAGTGACAACAGCAGCAGCAGCAACAAGCGCAATGAAAAAAAAATCAATAAATATTTGTGGTCTAGAATGAATGAATGAATGAATGCATGAATGGCATTTCCTGAAGAAAGCCCTGTTACTAAAACCATCAGCCTCTTTCAGAGGACGATGGAGAGCTAGGCTTGTTTCCCAGGAAATGTCAGCACAGAATTAAGTGTGCTTGGTGGCCTTTCCATTCCGGGCAGTGAATTATGTAGGGCTGTTCCCACCCCCAGCTGGGGCCATCCGAAGCAGAAGGAGGGATGGGGGCTGAGGGATGTGGCTGGGAAGCTGCTGGGCCTCGGAGGGCAGGGTCGAAACTCCCCACGGCCTGAAATGTTAAGGGCAAGCCTGCCAGGGCAGACTGCTCGAGTTTATCACTGCAAGCTAGACGCTTCCTCATGGGCTCTTAGTGGTCATGCCTCTGCTTAGCTGCTTTGGGCGAACACTAAGAAATGCTTCCTTTTCAGAGTGCAGCTTGCCCATAACACCATGTCAGCACTTTATATTTCTGAAGGTGCGTTAGCATTCATGTTCTCATTTGAAATCCACAAGAACCTGGTGAGGGAGATTGTTACTCTGGTCATAAGCTGTGCAGACAGAGGGTCAGAAAAGGTGCCTGACTACTTTAACATTACTCAAAGGCAAATAGTCAAGGCAGGATTAGAACCTGTGTCTCCTGACTCCCAGCCCAGCACGCTTTCCTCCATGACAAGTTGTCCCTAAAAGTTTGCTCAGTGAGTGAACGTGAGGCCCATTTCTCCATGGCTCTGGGTAAAAGCTCTCACTTTCTAGTGATGTCCCCCAACCCTTACCATCAGCATGCTCACCCCCCCCCCTCAACCTGAGTCTTCAGAATCATCAGGCTGTTTGGTATACTAGTGAATGCAGATTTGGGGTCTAACCCCAGAGATTCTGATTCTGTAGGAATCTACAGTTTTGACACATACCCACGGGTTCTGGTGCAGGTTTGACTTTGCAACTTGATGGTTCAGGGAATGCAGAGAATTCTGAAGATCCCTGGAGCCAGACATAAACTCACATGTAAACCTGTTTCCCCCGAAAAGTAAGTTAAAAAGAAGGACAAGAAAAGGAAAAAAAAAGAACAGGCTTCTTCCTTGGTGGTCTTTTCCAAGGCTGCTATTCCTGTCTTAAATATCCCCTCTTCTTTCCTGCTTCTCCCAAACTTCCAAGCTTTTCTGACTGTTTCCCTGCTTCTGGTCTCTGAGCCGTATCACATTTATCTCACAGGTAGTCACTATGGGTCTGCCTTTGTGGTTCTCAGTCCCTACCCTGGACACTCTCTAAGGGTGAGTCTTCTGTGTCCCCAAGAGTCCTTGGTACAATGCATGAGACAAAGCTGGGGAAGAAGTTTTAACCATCGTCTTGGAATGAGCCATTCAACTCTTTTGGACTCTGCTTAGCACTACTCCTTCCACTATGGATAATCCAGAAAATGCAGAAGCAAAGACCATCATCAAACAGGCAGTGCATCCCTTCCAGACCTCAAAACTCTCTTGAAAATATGGGGACTTAGAAATAACAAGTGTTGATGAGGATGTAGAGAAAAGGGAACCCTCATACACTGTTGGTAGGAATGGGAACTGGTGCAGACACTATGGAAAACAGCTTGGAGTTTCCTTCAAAGGTTGAAACTAGAACTACCATATGATCCAACAATTTCATGTCTGGGTATTTACCCGAAGAAAACAAAATACTAATTAAAAAAGATATATGCATCTCTATGTTTACGCAGCATTATTTATGAGTAAAGATATAAAAACAACCCAAGTGTCCATTGATAGATGAATAAAGATGGATACACACACACACACACAATGGAATACTACTTAGCCAAAAAAAGAACAAAATCTTGCCATTTGTGACAACATGGATGAACTCTGAGTGCACTATGCTGAGTGAAGTCAGGCAGAGAAAGACAAATACATATGAGCTTTCTTATATGTGGAATCTAAACAAACAAACAAAAACCAAGCTCATTGATACAGAGAACAGATTGGTGGTTGCCAGAGGTGGAGGGAGGAGGGTGAGTAACAGGCATGAAGGGGTCAAGGGTATAAACCTCCACTTATAAAATAAATGCCCTGGGGAGGTAATATAGAGCATGGTGGCTGTAGTGAATAGTGTATTATATATTTGAAAGTTGCTAAGAGAGTTCATCTTAAAAGTCTTCATCACAAGAAAAGAATTTTTAACTCTATATGCAGATGGATGTTAACTAGACTTATTGTGGTGATCATTTTGCAAACAAGTGTTGAATGATTCTGAAACTAATATAACGCTATATATTAATAAAAATACGTGGGTTCAAATATATGGGTGAACTAAACATGATAGTTAAGGGATCACCTGATCAAGAGTGGGGTGATGGGCGGGGCAGGGTGTGGGTCCCTCCACAGGTGGGCCTGTTGGTTGGTCCTAGACATCACTGTCTTCTAAACCATCAGTTCAGACCCCAGAGGATCTCAGAGCAGGTGGGGAGAAGGTGTGCACACCATCCCAGCTGCGGGAAGAAGCACTCAAAGTCTCTATTCCTGCCAGCATGGGGAAAATCATCCTTGTCATTCAAAAGAATGGAATGGAGGCTCCTACAATAGTAATAATCATGATAATAACAGTTTATATTTGCTTAGGGCTTTGCCAATTGCTAAGTCTTTTTTTCTGATCTTTGCACAATCACCTACAAATTAGGTAAATTGTTACCTCTGGGCTCAGGGAGGAGGAAATGGCAGTCCCAGAGGTTAAGTAAATTGCCCCAGGTCACACAGCTAGAGGAGGCAGCGCCAGGTTTCCTGATGCTGAAATTTCACGCTCTCCCTAGGGCGCCACATTGCTTCTAGCCCCACGGATGTCAACTCCCAGAGAAACACTTTTCCATAAAGATCTAACTAACTCCCTTTACATGCTGAGTTTATTTCATAAATTTTAATTAAAATCCAGAAAGAAATGCAATTTTAAATACATTTAATCAATCATTCAAAAGGTGTTAATGTCATCCTTAGTACTATGTGAAAGCACTGTGTCCGGCTCTATAGGGGACACAGGGTAAGTTCAAGGTATTCACACTGACCCATGACCTGCACCACCTGTCACCTTAGCTCTCCATCATGTACTCTGTCAACAATCATGTGTAGTATGTTCATATTTAAAAAAATGTTTTTATTGATTTCAGAGAGAGGAAGGGGGAGAGAGAGAAACATCAATGATGAGAGGGAATCATTGATCGACTGCTTCCTGCACACCCCCTACTTGGGATTGAGTCAGTAATCAGGGTATGTGCCCTGACCAGGAATCTAATCGTGACCTTCTGGTTCATGGGTCGATGCTCAACCACTGAGCCACAACGGCCAGGCAGTATGTTCATATTTCTGAAGGGAGTTTAGTGTGAGCTTTACACCTGGTAGGGACTCAGTGCTTCTTTGGTGATGGGCTTTGCTTCTGCAACAACCGTGTCTCGATTATCCATACCCACCAATGGAGGAAGTGGTGCTAGGCAGAGTCCAGCAGGTAGCATGGCTCATTCCAAGATTATGGCTAAAGCATCATTTTAGTCTCCATGGACATATAAAATATGGTTCCCATCTTTTGGGAACTTAAATCAAGCAGTATGTACAAAGCACGCTCATTGGCCCTCAGACCCGTGAGCATGCCACAGGTATGGTTTCCAGTGTGTGCAGGTAGAAGAAGCGGCCACCTCCTATCCATGTATGCAAAGTCTGCTAACACCCAGAGGAGCTGGGCGAGTAGCGTGATATCACTGCCAAGTGCCTGGTGGCAGCAGCCTTAGTTCTTAGCTCAGGACTGCACCTGACTCTGGCTTTACTCAGAGACCAAAGTTTAGAGTAGAATCAGTGTTCTCAGAGCCGCAGGGCCGAGAGCCAGGGCACAGTGGGTTTCTCTGAACCTTCTGATTAATTTCTTAGTCATTAGCCAGAAGATATTTGGCTTGGCACCTTCCTGAAGGCCAAGAATTCAGGTTGTGGCTTATGAACTTTCTTCACCTTCTTTGTCCCCTTATCCCAGTTCGTCCCTTCCAGGGACTGTCCCCCAGCTAGCAGCTGACAGTGAATGATGTGTCTGGGATTCCCCCAGGGGGGTGAGCCAGTGGAATGTGTGTGCTCGCACGTGCTCATGTGTGGGCAGGGGGGTGTGCAAGTGGGAGAGGAGGATCCAGGTTTAGAACTAACACTGGGGACTCTGTGAACGAGCAGATAATTTCCCCTGAGGGTCGTGCCCAGCCTCCGAGCATCCCAGCTCCTACAAGAAGCGATCACATGGAACTATGTCTGGTTTAGGGGCAGCTCATCTGCAAGGGAGATTATTCCAGTCCGTGCCCCACCGCGCCTCTCCTCGCCTTCGTGGACTTCATTTCATTTATACATGGATTCAGTTGCTTGTTAGTGTGTTCTGTGGTGCCTCCCGGAGGATATCACTCTGCAGATGGACAACATTTTTTATTTTCTTAATATTATGCTTGTCTTTTTGGAAAAGAGTTTTTAACAATTATTCCTCCTGGTATTATTTTAGTTTCCAATTACAATGTAGGTATACTGTAGCACACTGCTATTTTGTAAATGGATGTAAATGCTTACTGTTAATTGATTCCCCAATCAGGCCCCAAACGTTTGCATTTAGATTGTGTATTATGCTGCTTGCATGCCACTGGGCTGGCCCCCTGCCAGTGGGGGCTCTTGGCTCTCAGCTCACCAGAAGCACGGTGGACACATCTCATTTTCCTGACACCTGTGCAAACCAGCTTGCCTGCCTTTGGCTTTGCTCTCCAGGGAGAAGGAGCTAAGGTGGCACTCAATGGAAAAGGTGTCCAAAACTTTGAGATCTGCCTGTTCTTTTTTGGTAAGAAAAGGACTAGAAAAAATTTTTAACTCTCGTCCTCTAGACCAGCGGTCGCCAAGTGCTGATCCGTGGACCGCTGGTGGTCCATGAGGTCCAAAAGGATGGCGACCGTTGCTCTAGACTACCCATTTTTTGTGTGAAAACACAAAGGAAGGTGGGCTCTGGTCACAATGTCTTAACCCCTGGCTATCAGGGGCTGAGATCAGAAAGCATCAACTATGACCATTCGTCTGTGAAGCTTTCCTGGGGCCCCAGGAAGTCAGAGTCCTTTCCTCTGGGTTCTATCACTACACCATCCCAGCAGTTACAGTGCTGTTTTCCTGACTAATGTCTATTTCACCTCCAGACTGTAAATGTGGGCTTTCCACCAGTAATCCCGAAGGCTAGAATTGTACTTGACGGTTGCTAAACAGATTGAATGAATGACCAAATGACCAAATACAAATGCTATCCTAGAGGAGCTATGCTGGAGGTTAACACTGGATACATGCAAACAATGGATGTATAATTTTTAAAAAGAATTATTTATTTTTTAAAAATTACAGTATTTAATAAAGTATGAAAGCTAAAGTGTGTAGCCCACGGTGAACAGGATCTAATTTGTATCAGCTATGAAATGAGACGGTGTCTCTCAATGATGTCTCAGAAATGCTGTAATAACCCAGAGCTATGATCTGTGCTTTGGCAGGTAACAGCTCTTTACAGCATGGGATTGCGATTGGGAAAATACATTATGCATCTTATTCCTTATTCTGTATGATAGAGTATACGGCAGATTGAATCTAGATGTTGTGTTTATTATTATTATTAGCTTAGAGTTAACACATCTCATGGAAGATGTTGAAGACACGGTATTAATTTGGACACTCCAGTTCAACCATAAAGCATAAAACTCTTATAGCAGCCGCCCTGTTGTGTAAGCTGCTTACCCTCTAACTGTTCTCTGTAACCAGGAACTTCTATTTTTGCACTCTAAGAAGCTACCTAAGATTCCCTCCCAGGGAGAAGAGGACTAAAGTCTTCAGTAGAATACCCCAAATCCCAAAGGTAGAATGTCTGGCATCATTCAAAAGGCAAGAACTCTCTGGGAGAGAATGTCTGGGCATGGAGTTCCTCGAGTTCTAGGACTGACAACTCCTGGCCAAGAACCGGTGGCTGCCTTCTCCAGGTCAGACTGGGTCTGGCCGTGATGAAGCCGGTTCCTGGACAAGTTGGACAGCACCATGGATGTTCATGTAATGCTAGCCTGAGGTTTAATGCCACAATTAAAAGAATAATAAACAATCCAGCTAAGAAGCCTTTTGGTTACTTCAGCTCCTTTAATTCCCATCAGAAAACAGCATGTCACTTCCAAGGGTTACCCACATGGGGCCTGTTTTGGAGACCGGAGGTGTAATTATCTATTGGGAGAGGCAGGCTGAGGCCAGTCTGGCTGGGCTGAGGGCCTGCCCTTTGGGCAGATATTGGAATGTCTCGGAATCACAGCCAAACCGAATCAGCCAGGGCCGTGTCTCATGGGAAGTTACTTTGGGAGGTCATTTTGTCTGCCCTCCTGATGACTCAGGTGGCCTGCTCCAAGCTCACTAAAGTCAGAAGAACTTGTGGGAAAAGCTCTGCTGTCACCATCAAGACCACCAAATAGAGCTAGTCCCTGAGACCGCTGTGTCCTCTGGTGAGGTGTCCACCCTGCCTGTCTCTCTTACCTCTGTGTCCCTGTACCAGCTCATAGATGACACACATGAGGACAGTAGAGAGAGGACAGGCCTCCTTTTCTGCAATATGTTCTCCCTTCTCTTCTAGACATGCCTGTCTTTCAAGGCTTGACTCCAGTCCATCTCTTTGTGATGCTTTCTCTGCTCACTATAGTCCTTCCAATCTCCTCCTTCTCAGAGTACCATGTCCCCTGTGCCCCCAACACTAATTTAACCTCCATGGTTCATCTAGGACCCTTGTCCTTTTTTTACTTTGAGCATCGTGCACAAGGTATTTCACAAGACAGAAGCTCGATAAACAGTAGAAACCTACAACCCTAGCGTGGGAAAGGACCTTTGAGATCAACTAGCCCAGTGGGTTTATATTTTTTGTGTGTTTAAAAGCAAAGGGAAGCCCAGCCAGCATGACTCAGTGGTTGAGTGTTGAGCCAGGAGGACATGGTTTGATTCCCAGTCAGGACATGCCAAGGTTGTAGGTTTGATCCCCAGTGTGGGGATGCAGGAGGCAGCTGACCAATGCTTCTCTCTTATCATTGATGTTTCTATCCCTTTCTCCCTCTCCATTCCTCTCTGAAATCAAGGAAAACATATTTTTTAAAAAGCAAAGGGCACATTTTGTTCTTTTCAAATGAACTATGATGGAGTCCCCTCCTCTGTGTAAAGGAGATAAAAAACGAGTCTCCTTACTGAGGAGCATAAAGAGAGCTGGAACCTAATTCTGATATCTCTCCCCTTTCTCTGCTCCCCGAGGCAGCGTTTGAAAATCACTGATCTGCTCAGACCTTCATTTACAAGTGAGGACACTGAGGGCTAGAGAAATAGAGTGACGTTACCAGGTTGACACTTATTTAGTGGCAATTTTGGAAGTAGAACCAAAATTTCCAAAGTATTGCCCCAGTAATCTTCCATTTTTTAATACTGCTGGATTTTTGGCTGAAAGAAAGGGAGGAAGAAAGGAAGGAAGAAAAGAAGTAGAGGAGGGAAAGTAAATAAAGAAGAAAAAAGGAAAATTCAATTTCATTTTCTCTCTGACCCCATACTTGGTACAGTAGATTCCATGTGTCCCCCAAAGTCCAAAGGTTATGTTTTGTAGAGAAAAGCTTTAGAAAGAGGACTTAGGGGACACAATGATTAGGACTTAGGGGAATATCAATGATTAGTTCAATGACTGCCTATCACCTTTGAAATTGAGATGAGGAGCTCCTGCAGTCACCAGGGTGGTCTGCAAGGCTGTGTGCCAGGCTGTGCATCCTTAGATCATCTTAAAAGAGAAGAATGCAGAGCGTGCCTTGCTTCATATCTGAGAACAGTCTGTCTTAATGTCCCTACTGCTTTCTCTGGGTTCCGTTTCTTCTGAAGTGCAGTTTTTCAATCCCCATGACCTCCCAGGCCCCATGTGTCAGCAGCCATCCATGCGGGTGAGTTGTGGAGGGTGCCCAAGTGTTGGGAGGGATGCTTCTGCTGTGTCTCTTCCTCTGTACCTCCTCTGGGTTCTTCTTGTACCCCCTCTCCCAGTCTGTTTCACCAGGAAACAGGCTCAGAAAGATTAAAGTTCCTTCCCAAGGCCAACTGGGCTGGTTAGTACCAATCAAGTTTAGTACCCAGGCCTTTAAATACCAAATTTACATTCTGTCCACACCCTCCATAATCATTCCTAAAAACTGATTTAACTCACTGATGCGAGTTAGTATAACAAGGCAGTTACTTTTAAATCATAACATCTAGAATCGGTAGTTGTATTAAGAGTGCTTGAAAACTCTTCCATTTTCAATCAATCATTGATTCATCGAACAAATATTAATTGACAGTAACTGAGTGGCAGACACTTGTGGGGCCAGGCACACATCACAAGGTACTTTAACACATCTGAACAGAGTTTGGCCAATGTGTCCCCCTCAGCCTATCCTGGGAGAAAGCCGTCATGATGCTCAATGGGGTTCTTACAGTTTTTTATTGGGTTTCAAGAGAATCACTGAATCTGGTGCTTGACTTTCTATTTTTTATACATTGGTGAACAGGGAAAAGAAGGTAGCCAGAATGGGCAGGAACAAATCCATTTATTAATATGCCAACTAACAATTTAATGGGTATTAGTTGCTATATTAATAGCCACCTCAGTGCCCTGTAAGCAATAGGGAGTTTGCAGTAATTACTTCATGGGTAAGTTCCCACTTAAATCTTAAGAGCCTGGGTTGGGGCTTTATTCATCTTTGTATCCCTCATAGAATCTAGCTTTGTACATCATAGATGTGCAATAACATTTACTGATTGATTGGTATGCTTTCCAATATCACTATTTGCTCAACAAGTAATATAGGTGAGGCCCACCTTAGGACTCTCCCCTAAGGCATCTATACTTTTCTAACAAGGCAAGTTCATCTACAAGGCCAGATTTACATTTTATCAGAGTAGATGTTTACCTCCATGGTGTCAACCTTGAGGAAGATCCCCCCTCCCCCCCATTTGTCGCTGGTGCTACTAGTCTGTTTAGGGCCACATTTTTAATTATAGACATGAGACTAGGAGCTGCAGTGTAGAGGGGTAGAATCCTACCCAAGGAGGGGCATGAAGGGTGCCAGTTTTCACCATTCCAGGCACACCACTGTGTGCGGGTAGAAAAGGGGTGGAGATGCTCTCTTAGTCTGTTGGGGCCCTGTGGAACTTGGGTCCAGCTGGTCAAGGGAGAAACTTCTTCCCTCGTGGGGTTGAGTAAGTAGAGTGAGAATGGCACAGACCAGACGAGTATCTCCTTTTTTTAGACCATCCCAGAGATGTGCCTTTGGGCCCCCTTGTGGAGATACAGTCCTGACTGAGCTGACCTGATTCTTATTGAGGATGCTCAGACATCTGGGGCACAGTAATATAGTCTCAGGTCATTCATCAATCCTTTACATGCATGTAGACAAGAGCTAAACACTTTTACCCTTCAACCTTTGCATTTGGGGTTAAATTCAAAATGCTGTTGTTATAATTAATGTATCACATTCAACTTTGTATTTGAGTCATATAGGCCCTAACTAATTTAGAGGATGGGTTGTGACTCATTGAAAGGCAGTAGCATTACACGACAATAATACAAAATGTGCTTTGTCTGGGGTATGTATGCCCCCCCCCCATCCTCGCTCCAATACCCCTCCATCATATCAATGCAATGGTGCTAGAAATTTCCTTACCAGAGTGTTAGTGGTAAGCCTTAAAGTGAAGATTCCTCTGGGAAAGAGAACGCAATGATTTATATGAACATTGGGTGTGTGTGTGTGTGGGAGGCGGGTAAATGGCAGGTCTGAAAGTTTTTCCTAGAGCAGGTTTTGACCCAGAGACACACACAGAGTTAGATGTAAAGTTGGGGGCTATACGATAGGACGTGCCTCACATGTTTGTGATAGAGACCATGTGTTTGCTAAGAGCTGGGCCATTAACTTCTACTATGGCCTCATGATTCACAGAAGGTCCTTGGATAACATTGGTTTGTTCAATGTCATTTTGTTCTAACATTGATGAGATGATGTAGGAACTTAATTCTTGTTTATATCAATTAGCAATATTGGTGTCATTAAATGTCATTTCCCTAAAAGTCACAGAACCTATCGATGACGTTAAGTGAGGACTTACTGTGCACTCCAAGGATATCACTTCACTGAGGCTGTGGGGTAGCCATAGGCTTGTGCAGCCATGACTGGGCACCACACCAGCCAGTAGTAAGTTTCCAGGGCTCATCTATACTGAGGCTTGGTCAGCAGAGACCCTCAAAGAAGCACATGCTCTGATCATAGCCCAGAGCACACAGATCCTTGGCAATGGATTTACCTAAAAGTTACTGACAGAAAAGCACTTGAAAGCATTCTGAACTAGACACAGGCCTCCTTGTTGAGAAATGATGTCTGGGAATTCCACTCTGCCTCCCCACCCTTCCAGCCCACCACCCACTCCAGTAATGGCCTTGTGATCTCATCCTCTGAGACACATTTTGAAGGCAGAGTGAGCCTGATGTATGTAAATCTTGTGCCCTGGCCAGACTCTCCCAGGGAGGCTGCCCTGAAGAAAATCTATTGCCCTAATCAATTACCAAACTTCCAAATAAAATAGATCATCCTCTCTTGCTGGAAGACTATCAAGCCATCATTTTTCTTGGTAATGAGCAATATTGCAGAGGGGGAATTGCATTTTCTCCGTGGAACTGGACGCAGGGTTCCAGTAAGCAGGCCTGGCGAGGAACGCTGGAAGTTACCTGCCAAAATGATGGAAAGGTGTCTGGAAACCTCTCTCACTCCTAAACTGCACTGCAGCAAATTTCTCTTGACTGTTTGGTATGGATCAGACAGTTTGCTGGATGTGGGGAATGTAAAATAAGAAAGGAGCCTTCCCCCTGGCTGGGGAACCTCCCCATTTGCCTTTGCTTCTTTTTTCCCCCCACTCTCTCCATGCCAGCCCAGTTCACCCTAACTCCTGAGCTACACCTGACCAGGACAAGAACTCATATGGGAGCTTCACCTCCATTTTCTGGTGGGGGTGCCCAGGAATGCTCCGTGAGCCTGTTACATAGTCTCCAAGCATCACTTTCTCTTGAAATGTGCTCCCTACATGCATCTGGGCTCCTGCCTTGGTTTACCTGCTCAGTCCTTTAATTCCTCTTTGGCCTAGAGACTGTTTCAAACTTCAGTTTGCTTGGCTGGGTTCTTGCTAAGCCCCTCCCCCAAGAGCTAGAGCCTGTTTCTCTACCTCCCTCTTCCTATGAAGGCCCTGCCATGGTAGGCTGATGACTTAATGCCTTGATGCCACAGGCTAGCTGTCTTCAAACACTGTGTGTTTCCCAGATATCTGCCTATAAACCTGATCTTTTGACGTATAGACAGAGGCCTGACTCCAGTGTGACACATACATGTCTTGGGCTCTCTATCTTCCAAGGCCATGCTTTCTCTGGGCCATCCTTCCAGGGCAGCACTGGACATGGGTGAGAGAATTTTGGACACTTGGATTAGCCTCCACTTCCTTTCCTGCTTAGTTCTAACTTCCTTCTCTTCCAGCACATATTTTTGAGATACCCCTTGTCCTGCAAGCTCTTCCTGGTTTTGGAACTTCCCACCTGGTTCTTACCTTCTGGATTGAGAGACATCCAGGTATGTGACAGGTAAATAGGAACCACTGTGATCAGGCAATAGTAGAGGTGTATAAAGAGCCAAGGGAGTGGACACAGGAAGGGGGTTACTGATGCCACATGGAATAGGGGATGGGGCCAGGAACCTCACAAAGAAAATACCTGAAGTGGACCTTAAAAGAGGGGTGGGTGTCAATTTGGTGGACAAAGGTCTTCTAGGGAGAGTTACCCTGGAAGGGCCCACAGCTCTGAGTGGTATATGAGAGTTTGATAGAGCTTTTAAGTTGCTACAGAAATGGTAGTGTTTCAGAGATCCACTGCCCCCAATACAGTCCCTGCCCCACCTGAGCTACATTGCAGTTGAGAAAAGTTCCTCACAGAGTAAACAGTTAAACAAAAATGCAAGGCTACGCATTATAAGGTGCTACTTCGGATATGAACAAGAACCAAGGATATGTCAAGTGCCAAACTGTGCCACATAATGCCCCCTGAGAAGGCCAGAAAAAGAGTGAGGCTGTTGGCTTGAGTGGCCCAGTAAACAATGAAAGGGGAGTTACCATATGAGCTAGAAATAGGGACCTTTCTGCTGTCTGTAAAATCATATGGCATGGGTGGCTGTCTTCTTGGCCTCTGTTCTGCAGAAGGATTTAGAGAATTTCCAGGAGAGAAGGGAAAATAAGTCTTTATATATATATTTCTCCTCCTGCCATTGATTTTGAGAGAGAGCAGAGGGGAGGGGATGAGAGAGGGGAAAGAGAGAGGAAAACATCGATGTGAGAGAGACACATCAATTGGTTGCCTCCCTCCTACTCCCTGACTGGGGCCAGGGATCAAACCTGCAACCCAGGTACATGCCCTTGACCAGGAACTGAACCCATATTGAACCCATGACCCTTTGGTGCGTAGGCTGGCTCTCTAACCACTGAGAACACCGGACAGGGTGGGAAAAGCAGTCTTATTAAAAATAAGAGGACTGGTGTGCATGCATGTGAGTGAGCACCCAAATAAATGTCTGACAGTGCAGCTGCTTTGAGCACAGGTTGGTGGGTAGCGTCCTGAATCCAAAGTGGGGGAACGGCCTTTGCAAATGGCAGCGGGGCAGGTTGCCTGCTGTGAAGGTGCATGAGAACCAGCGAGTGACCTGTCCTCTCTGGCTGTTCTGATGCCTCTCTCTAGGTGGGGCAGACACCTGAGTGTGGGGAGTGTGATTGAATGCTACTTCATCCTGTAGCTCGTTGGAGGACTGGCCTGGGTCACTCTTTAGAGGTAGCACCCTGACCAGCGGGCAAAAGGAAATGTGACATTGTGAAACTCCATGAAAGAGCGGGCCAGGTTACTCTCTTGTGAACATGGTAATTGCTTCTGCCTCCACTGGTGGCAGGGTCTGGGGGCAGGGGCCAGCTCCCTACCTCCACTGGCAGGAACACCATGAAGGGCCTGGGCGTGTGGGGGAGCTTGGTCAGCAGTTCCATGCTCTCTCACTTTTCTCTGAGGACAGCTGGGGGCACTGGAGAAACCATGGGGATCAGGATTCAAATTCCAACTCCACAAGCTTTATGATCTTAAGGACCTTACTTAAGCTCACAGAGACTTTTTCTCCCCTATAACACAGGGATTTTAATGACTACTGTATCAGGTTTAAATGTGAGAATAATTGTAACCAACACTTGATATTCTATAAGAAGCCCTCAAAAACGTTCTCTTCTGTGCTCCTTAGTCTTACAGAAAAGAACCCTGAGGTTCAGAGAGGGTGAGTATCACCAAAATCACCCATCAAAGATGGGATTGCGGTGGGTTCCAGAAAAGTATAGAAGGAGGTGAGGGAGAAATGCTCTGTGTTCAGCTCTGCCTTGCACTAGTGGGGGGGGGGTGTCTGGACACCCTCATCTTTCAGGCTTCAGGCTGTTTCTCTGGAAAGTGGAAGACAGATCAGTTTCTCTCTATGGCCTCCTCCAGTCCTGACCCTGAAGGAGCATTGTCCATTTTCTTGGTGCGGCAGCCACCCAGGCCATGACCCCACAATGCTCTGCGTTCCAGGAGAAGCAACTACTTGGCTCCCTCGCCAAGCAGCTCTACAAATAGAATTTATCTTAAAGGCTTTCGGTCTCAACACCTCTTTTGAGAACAAAGAGGCAGGGTGAGGACCCACCGAATGCAGAGCCGTGGCCATTAGAGCAGCGACTGCCAACCCAACATGACCTGGCATTCCTGGTCTTAACCTTGCCATTCTATTTTCTACCCACTTCTCTGTCACCTCAATGACCTGAAATGCAGTCACAATCTTTTCTTGGCTTTCCTGTAAATGTCTTCTCCTCTTCTTTTAAACCTTGATCTTTGTGCCATTCTTCAACCCACTATAGCTTAGAATACACCAAAGACACAGTACACATTGATTATTGATTGATAGGAGCACTGATGAATGTATGATCAGGCCTGTTAGGCAACTATAGGGAGGCGATGGGGCTTTGATGGAGAGAAGGGTGGATTTTCTGATCGAGGAGAAAGTGAAGGGCAGGACTCAGAGGCTGGTGGGAACAAGGCTTGTGGGAGACTTGAGGATGGTGGCCTTGGCTCGTGTGTGTGTGTGTGTGTGTATGTGTGTGTGTGAGAGAGAGAGAGAGAGAGAGAGAGAGAGAGAGAGAGAGAGAGAGACGGAAAGGGAGAGAGAGAGGCTCTGCCACTGTGTGGGCCCTGCAGGGAGGCCGACCACCTTCCTTTGCTGGGAGTCGGGAGAGGTGAGTGTCTCTTTCCCAAATGTCTATTTTTCCAGGAAGGTGATTTTCTTTTTAAAAAATATATTTTTTATTGATTTCAGAAAGGAAGGGAGAGAGAGATAGAAACATCAATGATGAGAGAGAATCATTGATTGGCTGCCTCCTGCACACCCCCTACTGGGGATTGAGCCCCCAACCAGGCATGTGCCCTTGAGCAGAATCCAACCTGGGACACTTCAGTCCGAAAGCCGATGCTCTATTCACTGAGCCAAACCAATTAGGGCCCAGCAAGGTGATTTTCTCCTCTCGGCGTGGCCCGCCTCACTCCCAGTTCTGCTGAGAGAAACCCAGCAGAGAACAGGCGGGGAGAAAGTGACATGTCCCAGTCAGCTCCTTGAGAAGATGAGAGGGAGACAAAGCCAGGCTTTGCGCCGCCTCCCATGAAACACGTAGGCGGGTCTGTACACAAACATCGACTCATACAAATAAACTAAACATGGCCAAAAATAACAGAGAAGGCAACAGATGCTTCCAATTAAAATGTCAGCGTCTCCTGAGACTCTGTGTTCTCATGGGCTTTGGGTGCTTGGGGCTGAGGACTACTGGAAGGGACCACATATGGAAATCTGTGTGCATTACACCATGTCACAGATGCCACCTAAGACACTACCCTGCCCTCACAACTAACACATTGGCTGTTTCTGGGGTGTAGATTGTGGATGCAGGAAAAATCAGGAAGTGGGGAGACAGAATGATTGCTCCCACTATGTCTTGTAGGAAGTGAGGGACCCAGGAAAAGGCTCAGGGAGTAGTATCATCATGTGGGCACCTCACCTCAGTTTTCCGTCCTCTTTGCCTCCATTTCTTTGTATTCAACACTGTATAAAAGGATATCAGTTTAGATTAATAACAGGAAATTTTAGAGGGAGAAGACTGTCAGAAGGGTGTGTGTAGGGAACAAAGGGCCAATCCCCACTTTGTGCATTAGTGGTGATGGTCAAGGGGACTTAAGACACTGGACACATCCTGGACGATGTAAGCAGCACACAGGGTCCTAGCTTCCCCCTCTCTGCTATTCTCCCAAATCCTTAATAAAGTTATTCCTTTCAAATTGGCTTCACTGTTTACTGGTAATTGGTCCTCATCCCCCTGTCCTCCCAGAGTAGCTGTTTTGTTGTGTTTTTCTGCGAACTCTCTTTCCAGCTTCAATTGGGTAACAGCTAGACTGGCATAGCTCAGTGGTTGGGCATCGAAATATGAACCATGAGGTCATGGTTTGATTCCCAGTCAGGGCACATGCCCGGGTTGTGGGCTCAATTCTTGGTGTGGGGTGTGCAGGAGGCAGCCAATCAATGATTCTCTCTCATCATTGATGTTTCTATCTCTCTCTCCCTCTCCCTTCCTCTCTGAAATCAATAAAACTATATTTAAAAAAATAGAAAACCAATGAAAGAGGCAAAGAAACAGCAGAGGAGTAGAAAGAAAACTAACATTGTTTTCCCCCAAATTTCCCCATCCCCTTGAGCCAACAGGGATAATTCTGATAAATAAAATCTCTTTCCAATTATTTTTATTATCATCACTATTCTAATAAAATCCACATTTTATAGCTCAAGATCCAACTAGAGTAATGTCCACAGACAGAAAGAATAATGGAGAAATTAATGAACTGAGTCCTCATTTGTGTTTCTGTATGGAAAGATGATAATTTGTTGGATTTAATAAGCTCCTGGATGGAGTTGCTACCATAAGCCAGTGTTGCTAGGCCTGGGTACCAACTGGGTAATGCAAGATGTGCGACTCAAATATTTTTATGTAAATTCCCATTTTCATTTCTTAATGGTCACTATTACTAACCAGACACGAGAAAGACCTAGCCACAAAGCACACAAACAAATGATTCGTTTTGACAACAGCAGCTTAAACAGGACGTTAATTAGCAGCAATAGAGACAGGAAGGTCCTGGATGGGAACAATTACACAGACAAGCCCACCGGTGAGGCTACGGTGTGCCAGGGTCCCTTCCCTCACCATATGGCTGCAGTCTGGCGAATGGCTTGTTGGCAATTCATTACCATATCTCTTGGAACTCGGGAGTGAATGGTGTATGATTAGCCAGTTCATTATGCTATCCTTGGTACCTCAAGGGGACCCTGAGGGCTTGCCTCTCCCATCGTGTTATTTTAAGGACATATGACAGGGAAGAAACAGCCCTTCCTTCCCCAGCTGCCTCAAAGTACTGCTTGCTGGAAAGTTTGCTGGAATCGAGATAGGATCTTTCAAAAGAAAATAAACAAGCAAAAAGTCCCCACTGTCATGAACTGTAGCCACAGCTGGAACCGTTGGAACATTCCAGGGCATAAAAACAGAGATTTCCTCCTCTGTCCCTTCCATCCTAACTGAGGACACACCAGCCAACCTGTGAGCATATTTTAGCTACAGCAAGAACGTGATTGGGGAGAAATAAACACCATTATAGACCAGGATGTAGGAAGCCTTGATTCTCGAAGGGGCTCTATTACTAACTTGGGTAAGTCAGCTTGACCCTTGATCCTTAGCTTCGGAACCCTGCAAAATGGACACAATCCTCTCTCTTACCCACTTCCCAGTGGCGTGGGGGAGGGGGGCATCACAAGAGAAGGTTCTTTGATGGGAAAATCATGCGGCTGATTATGTTGTATCAGATCAGCAGATGATCTGTATCAGAGAAATTTATTTTCAAATCATTAGCACAGGTGGACAAAGAAGAAAGGGCCCAGCCTCACTCATTGGATCTACCACTGATGAGGGTCTCCCTTCCTCTGTAATTTAGTGTATGGGACTTTGGGTAAGGGGGAAAAAGGGGAGATCAGGCCCGAGAACCAACAGGAATGTGCCTCACAGGGGACCTGACATAGTAGCCTGATATAGGACCTGAGGAGTCATAAGAACATTAAGACAGGAGGGTGACATTGACAAACAACCAAAAATAGAAGCAATAGGAAAGAGGAGGACACCTAAGAACCAGACATTGAGTTAGTTCCATGAGTTAGTTCCTTGATTCGCTAGGCATTTGGCTGGAAAGGGATGTGGTCCTCAATGAGTGCAGATCATCGACAATTCCGTATTGGTTAACATGTGGAGCATGGAGACGCCCTTGTAGAGCTTGTTCTGTGAAATCCCCTGCAGCCCATCCTCCAATCCTATAAAACCTGCCTCTAGGTTATAATCCCAGGGCTGAAAAAAGGGGCCAGCATCCTAAAAACATACACAATACCATTATGTGTCATCAACACGATCATGCCTCTGCATTGTAATTGGACCTGTAAAAAGCATGCTTGCCACAATCAATAGGAATCACACATTCAATTAACTCTAATTTTTTTTCCTTCTTAGAATTCAGAGGAGCTCTGAAGAAGACTTTCTACTGCCCAGAGCCTTGGTAAGAGCTGTACAGGGTACTCTAAAATGAAGCCTTCTTCTTGTGATAAATGTCCCTGTAGCAAACAGTGGAGGCATTAAAAAAAGAAAAAAAAATTGCCGATCATTTTTAAAGAAAATACAAAACCCAAATATGGGTCCGTCTTTGAATCTGTGGTTTTAAGGAAGCACTGTCCAGAAAGTGGGTCTAAGGTCTGAGTCTGTCACTGATTCATGGTGCAACCTTGAATGTGTCTCTAGGTCTCAGTTCCCTCAGCTACAAAGTGACTATAAGTTACACTGGATTCCATTGATCAGAGACTCTACACTGATAAAAGAGAAACATGCAAATTGGTGTCACACTGCTATGCCCACCAGCCAATCAGAGCAACTATGCAAATTAACCCAACAAAGATGGTGGTTAATTTGCATATAGAGGCTTGGAGCGAAGACTGAAGACTGAAGACTGAAAAGGCTTGGCTTCTCTGCTGCGGCCAGACCAAAGGCCTGGGTCCCTGGTGCTAGAAGAAAACCGGGGCCAGCAGCCAGGGGAAGGAAGGCCTATTGTGCGAATCTTTGTGCAACAGGCTTCTAGTCTCTAATAAAGCATTGCATGAAGCATAATCTAACAGATCAGAGTGACCACAGAGATCCAGAGTGGTGCCCTTGCTTTATGGATGTTGCAGAATGAATTTGGGTACTTCTCAGCCCTATCACTCTAGCATCCATGGTTCAATATTGTTGCCTATATTGATGATATTTGGGGATGTGGTGACCTTGGTCAGCAACACAAACCCTATATATGAAGCTGTTCCTATGGGAATGAGATGTGTTTCATGTTCACTCTCAATATCTGGTGACCCCAATCAAACACGTGCCAGGTACTCTGCTAGACACTGGGGTACAAGGATGAGAAGGCACAGTCCCTGCCCCAGAGAAGCTTATAATCCAGTGTGGGGAGTTAGACCTAAGAGTCTACAGTACAAGATGGTATGTGAACAATAGACTATCAGAGGGTTGGTTTCTCAGTTTTTCTCCCAGGCTCACCTGCATTGGAATAAACTGGGAAGTTTGCTCAAGGCACATTTCTGCTCCACTCCTGCCTCATGAATCTGAATCTCTAGGAGTGGCACTTGGGATATGCCTGTTTAATATGCCCTGTGAACTTTTGTATTGTAGGCACTTTGACAGTAACACTACTATAAGGTGAAAGAGAAAAGCCAGTTTTGAGTACTGATGCTGAAGGAACAGTCTGCAGGGTATATGGTGCTGAGTTTGAAGTTGATTGTTGCTCTATAATAGATGATTCTGAACTATCCTCTTCCCTGTGAAGCACCTGATACTGGCTAGTCCCTGGCTGGTGATGATTCTGCCCTGCTCAGAATCTGGCTACGGAGCTGGAGAGTCCCTTGGGTGCTCAGCCCCCTCGGCAACCTCCCACTCCCCAGTCTATGACATTTCTGCAGGTCACCAGGAATGGTCACTTCACTTCCTGTCACTCCTGCAGCTCAGTGAAGCTCTCAAGTTTTAGCCTGACTTTAAGGTTCATTGTTGGTAAGATGGAAAATACATCTGTGCCAGGGGTATTGCTGAGTAGATTGAATGAAGTAATGTAAGTAATATCCTTGGCTCAATAAATGTTACCCTCCCTTCCATTTCCTCATCCTCCTGCACATAGAGCCCCAGATACTTGTCCCTTCTCACTTCTGCAATGAAGGGTCCATTTCATCCCTCCCAGGTCTTAGAGACTGTTGAGAAATTCTTCTTGCTGTGTTATCTGATTTTGACTTGGCTTGTCCTCACCAGATAGTAGTTAATCCCTCCCTTTGTACAGCACCATGGAAATCCTACCTTTTTATGAAACTAGGTATAACCTGGTGCAAAGGAAGAGATGGATCAACTTTAAGCTTGTCAGTTTGTCTGCATCAGTCCCTGACCCCTACCACCCTGGATGTCAGCTCAGCACAGTGGAGCACAGAAGAAAGGGCTGAGAACACGAAGGCATAATGATTCCAGATGCCAAGGTCTTTCTTGGGGAGCTGGAAACCTGTGCACACTACTAGAGGTCTTCACACACACTTCAGGGTAAAACCAGGACTTTAGGCCAAGGAGTATTTTATGAAACCCAGAATATCAGAGAAACAACAGTGTTCCTGGGGTGGGTTCAAATATAGGCCAAGTGGCCAGGAGGAGTGATTATTTCTACAAAAGATAATCTTTCTCACACACTACATTCTTTCTCTCTATATCCCCTTTTAAAAAAGAATAAGTAGCCAATTATTATCAATTCATTTGCTGCTTCTTATAATTACATTACTCATGATTAACTCATTGAAGTCTAATTTGACTCAAATTATTTCGTAGGAATGCTCTGTTGTTGGGCATGGTGGGATGTTTAAGAGTGCATCATCATTCTATTGAGCTCACAAAGCTCAATTAATGCACATGGTGAGGGACAAAGAAGAGGATGGGAAATGGCAGGCGACTGAGTTTTGTTGGGTTACAGAGTCCCTCCACATTCATTATTTCATTTGATACTCCCACCAGCTCCATGATGTAGCTAGAGTATCTATCATCATCCCCAGTTTACAAACTGGGAAATGAACCCAGGTCAGGTCATAACATGCTGTCAAAGACAGGAATCAAACCCACGTTGACACCTGCTGGTGGGCGCATCTCTAAAGATGTTAATCAATGATTTTAATGGTAATCAACTCTGCAGTATTCTGAAGTTTCCAAAACGTTTTCAAATTCCCAATCTCCTGTGTGATAGGGAAGAAATTATAATGCCTATTTTTTACAGAGGAACCAATTTTGATTCAAGTCTTTAAGGTGTGAAAACTGGGCTGACAACCCTGGGCTCCTGCCTTCTGATAAATGGCTTTACTTCATTAGGGCACCCCATGGAAGCCAAGAACTTACTAGGAACATGTGGTTTAAAAGCAATAGGGAACAGCTACATGGCATCAGAATTTAGTTTTACAAAAGGCTATTCTCTGGGACAGAGGCTCTTAATTTAGGGAGTTCATCACCTTCCTCTGAAATAATACTTATTTATATATGCATATGCATGTATATGTATACATAAACAATATTTGGGGGAGATTCTTTAAAACTTCTATCAGGTTTTCTAAAAAAGTATGTGACTCCATCTAGTGATTTAGATGATTCCGGTCTCTTCTCCCCAGTTGAGGACTAAAGTGGTGGGTGGGTCTTGGGACTGGGAAAGAGGTGAAAAGGTTTCAGGAGAGACCAGGGGAATAGGGTCGTGTAGGCTGAAGGAGGCGAATGTTTTAAGACATTGGGTCCAAGCGATGGTTGTACAGTGACAAATGCCACTGAGACCAAAGGCTTGGACAGGTAGCTGTATCTGGCAGTTAGAGAAGTTTCTGTGGAATTGTGGGAGCAGAAAGCAGCCGATGAGGTGTTAAAGAAAGTGAACATGAGGAAGGGAAGACAGTGAGTATGAAAGGACTTCTTTAAAGTCTGGCAATTACATGGAGGGATGGAATGCAAGCTTGTGGGGAAAGCAGGGCCAAGGAAAGTTCTTTCTTTCTCTTTTTTTATTCCCCTCAAAAATGGAAGATGACATGTTTGTTAAGAAAGAATCTAATTGAAAGGGAGAGACCAGGAGAGAACGAAGGAGCCTAATTGGGGGACAGTAGGGGGTGAATCCTCAGCTGAGATGGAGGGTTAACTTTAGAATAGATTTGAGACTTTCCTGAAGCAGGAGTGGTGATGGGGGAGAGAGAGGTGAGGATATAGAGGAAGTGTTAACTTTTTGCACATTTCCTGCCAACTTCATCTACAACATTACTATGGCACTTAGAGCAGGCAGCAAGCTACGTCATCTAGGCGGGCTGTTCCTGTCACCTCCAGACACACAGCCCCTTGGCTCTGGGCACTGCCCTTCCTAGCCTTCTCTGAGCCTGTCCATTTCCCAGGCTGGCACGGACCCTGTCCTGAGGCTTCTCCAGCTGTTCCTTATGGCCTCTCCTTGAGCCCCCAACTTCACAGAATTCTCCTGGGGGTGATTTCAATAGTAAAATACAGACATGTATTTGGGCCATGGTTTTCTCTGCTGTTAATTGATTTCATTGCTAAGCCTTTTAGAAAACTTGCTTTACATAATCAACGTACAGATATACCACTTTATGGGTATAAAGTAGATGACGTGTGGCAATTTTTGCATAAAGCCTTTTTCTCTGGGTCTTGGACAGAAATGGACCTCCATATTGTTTCTAAGGTGCAATCAGAGTCTTCTTACTATTTTACTTTTAGGACCTGTCCTAGAGACATAACCTCTTAAGTCTATGAAGGCAACCTTTTCAATAAGATCCTGAAGCATGTCTGAAGGCTTCTTTCTACCACTGAAATTCTCCAGGTATTCATCTCCAACTTTCCTTTCTCATAAAGGGTGTTCAGAGGGTTTCGAAGGCTGTCTATTACCTTAAGCTCCTAAGTCACTGGGCCATTTTCTTTGGGATTTTGCTAAATTGTGGCCATCCACCCTGCTGTGAGGACTGTTCCCTGGCCAGACTATGGCAGTGCTAGGCTCCCTTTTGAATCCTTCTTCCTTGGGGATCCCATGCCTACTGTTTTGTGTCTAACCTGCTCATTGTCAGCCCAACACCACACTGTGGGTACAAGGAAGTGGTAGGTGAAGTTGGAAAGGATTTTGCTGGGGAAGCTCATAGCCAGGTATTATTCTTGGCCATCCTTTAAAAAAGAATATCCTTTCTTTTGCCCCTCTCACCCTACTTGACTACTCTCATCTGATCAACTGTTTTGTATATATTTATCCTTTCAGTTGAATGTGAGCTCCATGAGAACAGAGGCGCTTTCTGTTTTCAACCTGCTGTGTCCCCAGTGCCTGGCCCTTGGTAAGAGCTCAATACATATTTGTTAAATCAATTTTTGAATGAATGTGGTAGTCAGGTCACTACTTGCTAGAGTCTGAGACACAGTGAATCATAGTGAGGAAAGAGTTGAACTGGGAGCCAAGAAATCGAGGTTCACCTTCGTCTCTGTCATCAGCCTCCATGTGCCTCACTCCCACTAAGGTGAGCTAGCCCATAAAGCCCATTATACACTGACATTCTTTGAATTTTTTAAAGGAAGAGAAGCGTAGGAGAGGATATAGGGTTTGTTGATATTCGGGGTGGGTTTATGTTCTGGCTTTGACACCAACTTGGTGACCTTGGGAATGTCACTTAACTTTTTTGAGTTCCCAACCTTTTTGAAAAATAAGGGTAATACTTCTGCTTTCAGAGAGGGTTGTGTGCCATGAATAAATTGTGTGTGTGAAGAATTGGGTGCTCCTATCAGGTTGGTCTCAGGGATGGGAATGACCTCCACTCATTCATCTTCACACTTCAACTGTCTGGTTTGGAAATAGACCACCACATTAAAGGGCATGAAGCACGGCCCTTCAGCAAACTTATGTTCCCACAGGAACCTCACCCAGCCTTTGCTCATATCCACTGCTAACGTCCCTGTGGTAGCCTTTAAGATCTCAGCAAGCTGGTGAGACCTGTGCGCTGGAGCGTCCCAGGTTCTGGGAGAGTAGTGCTTGGTCTCACATCAGAGACATTGACACCCTTTCTTGTCTTTTCTCTGGACTCTCGGCTGCCACACTGACAATATTTGATTGGCATCTCTTATGAATCATCATAAATAAGTGATCAAATTCCCTCAGGTGCCAGAGACAAGTTATTCACAAGTGTGTCTTTCCCTGGATATCGTCAGAGGACCAGGGAAGCAGTGGAAATGGCTCTTTAGTATGACAGCAAGGTGTCCCCTGTCCCAGCAGAAATGCACAAGGTTGGAGTTGAGTCTCAGCCTTGACTTTGGTCACTGCTCCTCTGACCTGTCCTCAAGGCTTTAACTCACTCTGTTCTGTAGGTCACCAAGTGGCTGCGTGGCATTTTGATTTTGTCATTTTGCCATACCCCTTCCCCTCCTTCCTGCTTCATGCCTGGATGGTGACCATCTCAGATAATGACATGACCTTGGAGATGGAACTCAAAAACCTAAGGATGACACAGCAGAAAGATGAAAAGACCCTGAGTCCTGGACATCGTGCCGCCACCATATTAGCCCCTGAAATCTGAACTGCCTACCTCTGAAATCCTCTCCTCTTGTATTTAAGCCGTTGTTATTCCTGGGCCCTAGTCCTAGCCAGAAGATGTTGTTTTTGATGCCCTGGCAGAGTCAGGGCTGGCTGGGCCCCCTGTGTGCCTTGACTATCATGCTTGGCAGTGCTTCTTTCTTGACCCCACCGCTCCTGTTTGTGGAACTGTCTCAGTGTGTGTACATGAGTTGAAATCCAAAGCCACAATAATTTCAAAGCTGTCAGCTTGTGTCCTGCGGACTCATGCTCCCCACTGCCTTCTCATTTCCACCAGAGGACAAAAAGGTGGCTGGTGAATAACTCTCTTTCCTCAGTTGTTTACTCTATCAAACACAATAGCCACAGCACAGAGTGTTATAATGTTAACATCTTGCTAAATTTGTTTGAGTTTATTTGTAATTAAAGAAATAACACATTATAGGTTCAGCTCAACCCTCTGGGAATGGTCCTTGAGCCTCTTTTCCTTCTTCCTCTGAGAAACTACATACATGTTTGAATCCATAAGTGAGAGACAATATTGCTTTGGATGTTTAAACAAGAAAGTGAATGGTATATTAATATGATTTGACTCTTTGCACTCAGCTTGGGTTTTCCAGAATCATCCTCTTGATGCATCCTCCAGCTCACCGGGGCTCACTGCTCTGGAATTTAACTGCCTCTTCATTGTCCTATTGATGGGCATTGAGATTGTTCCCTAATTTTCAATCTTGCAAAGAATGAAATAACAAACATCCTCTTACATGTCCTGTTCCACATAGGAGTGAGTTTTTCTAGGGCATATATCTAGATGTAAAACTAGTTGTCATAGAGACACATTTTTTTCACGTTTACAAGGTATTTCCAAATTGCTCTCTGAGGGGAGTAACACAATTTGCACGCCCTCCAGAACAACAGTGTCCATTTCTCACAAAAAACTCAGTATTGTTGAACCATTTCGGTTTTGACAGTTGGTGGGTGCGAAATGGCATCTCTTAGCTTTAATTGGCAGCTCCTTGATTATTAAAGAGGTAGGACATCTTTTCATATTTGTATAGACCATTTTGATTTACATTTCTGTAGACTGTTTATTTTTATGTTTTGTCTCTGTTTCTATTGTGTTGTTTGGCTTTTTTTTTTGTAAACACCCCCCTTCCCCAATATTGTAAATATTAATTCTGTGTTGATCAAATGCATTGTAAACTCCTCCTGCAAATCTCTCACCTGTCTTTTGGCTTTATTCCGGGTGTCTTTGGTCATATAGAAGTCTTCAGTTTTAATGAAATCTAATTTATTCATTTTTTTCTTTTGTTCTTTTTTTCGAATCTTGAGAAATCTTTTCCTGATTAGATATAAAAATGTCTTCCTGAATTTTCTTCTAATAGTTTAAGTTTTTTTGGGTGTTTTTGGTTAATCCTCACTTGACAATATTTTTTCCATTGATTTTCAGAAAGAGTGGAAGGGAGGAGAAAGGGGTGGGGGAGAAAAACATCAATGTGAGAGAGACCCATCAATTGGTTGCTTTCCACATGTGCCCAACCGGGGCCAGGGATTGAACCTACAACCCAGCTTTGTGCCCTTGACCAGGAATCAAACCTGTAATTCTCCAGTCCAAGGGCCAACGCTCCAACCACTGAGCCATGTCAGCCAGGGCTAAACATTTTAAAATAACTTTTAGCCTTAAATCAATTTGGAGTTTATTTGCAATAGTTTGTGTATGAAATACAGCTCTAATATTAATTTTCCAGTAAGGAGAGACAATTGTTGTGACACTATATATTAAAAAGTTTGTACTTTGCTGATTTATTTGTCATCACCCCTGTCACGTACCAAATTTCCAAAAATGCATGAGTCTCTTTCTGGACTTTTGAATATATTCCATTAGTCTCTGTATCCCTATGCCTCAATCATGCTGTTTTATCATGGGTTTTGATATCTGTGGTATAAGTCCTTTTTCTTTGTATTCTATCTCAAAACTCTGTTGGCTATTCTCATACCTTTTTACTTTTATATGAATTTTTAAATATATTTTTACCAGTTTTATTGATATATAATTGACATACATCATTGTATAAGTTTAAGGCATACAGCATAATGGTTTAACTTACATCTGTTGTGAAATATATATGAATTTTTATTAATCTGTTAATGAAATGTTTCCTTCCTACCTCTTTCAGTAGGTACTTTTCTCCTACCCCATTCCTATCCCAAAGATTTGGGCTCCAGGTCTAACTCTGCCACTCAGTGGCTATCTATTCTTGGGTGAGAATCTAACTTCTCTTTGGTTTCCTCATCTGTCAGATCTGCTCTGCCTATCTCACAGTGTTGCTGAGCTGACCAAATGAGATAAGGACATGAGAATGTTTTTGGAGAGTTAAAAACACTGAGGTAATGTAAGAAAGAGTTAAAAACCAGTAACCTCAGGACTGACCTGAGACAAAATGTGAAATTCAGATTATTTTTCCCTCAGCTTTCTGCTTTCTTTACCCTTCCTGGCTCTCTTTTGTCCCCAAACTTCCAGGGTTGTGGGGACACAAAGGTCTTTTATCAGGATAGACTCTTCAGGATAACGTATTAGAGACAACTTGTGGTTCGAGGAGGCTTGGGGTCCGGATTTCAGACTCTAGCTTTGTGACTTAAGGTAAGTCACTCAAACCCTTTGAATCTCAATTTATTCATCTTTACATAATTTCCTCCTCAAGAAGTATTGTGAAATCCACAAGAAGTAATGGAGATGGAAGTGCTTGGTAAAATGTGAAGCCTTACAAGAACCAGAAGGCGTTATTATTATGTTCTTGCTGAAAGGACTTATGGGAAGGCAATGATGTTTACCATGTTGAAGTGCTTTGCTCTCACCACTTGAATCAAGGCATGCAGGAGAATCAAACTCATTTTTTTCTACAACTATGGCTGACCCAACACAGTGTCTACACAGTCTTCTATGAGATATAAGAAGTCCCTTTGTTAAATACCATTTCTTTTAGACTTTGCAGCTGGACATGTGGAGAAATGAAGGTGGTTGGGAGTCCCTGATGTCTGTTTGGACAATCAGAACTATTCTAGTACAGAGGCTGGGCTCAGCAGTGAGGGTAGGAGGAAGGAGAGTTCAAAGGTGAAAAAAAATGAGTCATTGTACCCTCCTTGCAGATACCTTTCCATTAAAATGAACATTAAGGTCAGCCCTGATGTTCTGTGACAGGATTTCCCTAGGAGTGAACATAGGCAATGCCCCGCATCTTTTTCATCCTTGCTATTCAGGTGACTGGAACATCTTTTGCTCCTGTGCCAAAATCAGACTTGGGCTTAGGCCAAATGACATTTATTGTTTTTTAAATATATATTTTTAATTGATTTCAGAGAGGAAGGGAGAGGAAGAGAGAGATGGAAACATCAATGAGAGAATCATTGATCGGCTGCCTCCTGAATGCCCCCTACTGGTGATAAATTCCCAGTCAGGGCTGTGGTTAAAGATGTGACTTCAGAAAAAAAAAAAAGATCAGAGAGAGGCAACATTGTTAGCTTTGAAGATGGAGGAAGGGCCCACAAGCTAAGGAATGCAGGCATTTCTAAAAGCTGGAAAGGGCTAAACTATGGATTCTCCCAGAGTCTCCAGAAAAGAGTTCAACACAATCAATTCTTTGGTTTTAGGCCATATAAGGCTTCTGACCTACAGAACTGTAAGATAGTAAATTTTTGTTACTTTAAGCCACTCAAATTGTGGCAATTTGTTACAGCAACAATATAAAACTAATATACACCCCTTAGGTATTAATACGTGCTCATTTGTATGACCTTGGATATGCCTATGTGAGCCTTAGTTTTCTTATCTGTAAAATGGTTACTTTGGGCCATAAGTTTGCAAAACCCCTTCCAACTTCCCTACTTTGCAACATTTATCTTGTCCTTCGGATGAGGCAGGTGTTCACCTGTCTATTCGATGACTATACTGAGGCAAGCATATGTGAGATGCTGCAGGGAGCAACAGAATGGCCATGTACCAGGGTTAGAGGTGACATATTCTTTCTCTTTATATAGCTCTCCCAGTCTGCCTATATTGATTTCTAAATTTCCTATTTCCATAACTCCTCATGGCCACAGGAAAAATGTATTTCAGCTGGTGGACAATTTATGAACCAAAGCCTGATGACTAATGGATTTTGTCATTTTTCTCTCTATTAGTGGACTTGCAGGTACAATTACAATTGTTTAAATTTGTTAAATAATTCATTAAGAGTTATAGGTATCAAGTTTAGAGGTGGGATAAAAGATAGTAGTGTTCTGGTTGCTGGTGAAAGTTAACTCAGCCTTTAGGGAAATCCACCCTTTTTAGGATTAAAATTTTTTTTTTTTACTTAGCCTATTTTTTGTTAGGGGTAAGTATAATGAAATGCCACTGTAATTAAAGTACTTATAAATTGATTAGACATAGCTGTTGTGAAAAAGAAAACACAACTGGAAACTAAAATGGGATAAAAAATAGAGCCTTATGTGGCCCCTTCTCCCTCCTAGTGGGAAACCAATACAGTTGCCACTTCATTAACTGCTCTGTGTTAAAGAAAAGCTGAGCTGACCACAAAATAATGGCAATAGCACAGTGATAATGATGACTCTCTGCTGCATTTATTTAGCATGCAATGCTTCTCCAAGCACCTTCTAGTCTGCTGTGGGCAAACTACGGCCCGCGGGCCGGATCCAGCCCGTTTGAAATGAATAAAACTAAAAAAAAAAAGACCGTACCCTTTTATGTAATGATGTTTACTTTGAATTTATATTAGTTCACACAAACACTCCATCCATGCTTTTGTTCCGGCCCTCCGGTCCAGTTTAAGAACCCATTGTGGCCCTCGAGTCAAAAAGTTTGCCCACCCCTGTATCTAGTTCCTTGTTTGAACCCAGTATTTCCATAAGAAAATGGGGGAGGTGACTAGGGTGCACATCATCCACCTGATTTGACAGATGAGGGCATCGGCCTATAGAATCTAAAGGACCCTCATGATAACACAACAGTCAGCAGCAGGTCTGGGCCTGAGGGCTGCTCTCTACATTAAGACCCATGTCCATTATAGCTAGTTTCTATTGGCAGTTGGAATCACCCAACACTAGGTCAAACATTGTCTCCAAAGACCTTATATTGCAAACACAAGGCTACCAGAAATGGTTTTCTCTCTCACTAGAAAGAATAAAGTCACTAAAGAATTAGTCATTAAAGTTATCAGGGAAAGGCCAACAAGTTGAATGTAAGACAAAAAAACACACCTAAGAAACCTAGATGTGGATTCCAGTCTGTCACTCGCCTCCCTAAGGTTGGTGATGCTGACCAGTGATGTCTCCATTATGCCAGAGTAGAGAAAAAGCGCTCACTTTTCCTCCTTCTGGGGCCCCAAGAAACTCATGTTTCTTGGAGCCCTGTACATTTTATGGCTTATGTAAAATGACATTACCAACACCATCACTACTTGCCCTTCCTCCCCACCCCTGACTGAGGTGCAGTTAGACTAATCTTAAAGGAGACAAGACAACCTGAGACCAGTGGTCTAAAAAGGAAAAATCCTCAAAGGCATCTCCAGTTCATCTGAACAATGAGGGGTTGAGACTACGCCTCCTCAATGATTCAATTTTCCCCACAAGGTCTCAGTTTAAATTTGGTGTAGTAGTATCATCTTGACTTAAAAGACGTGGGTTTAAGAGTCAAATGGCCACTCTGACTAAGCTATAATGGGATCTTGGTCATTAACACTGATCCTCCTTGATGCTCAGTTCTCTGACCTTTGAAATGGGTATAAAAGTGAGTCTGTTTTCCACTTTATGATGGTGTCATGAGATGAGAGTCAAATATTTAAATATAAATCAGTGTAGAGAAGTGATTTTTATTATTTGTGGTAGTGCTAATCATCATAATTGTAGCTTAATAGTAAAAATGATATTACAAGAACCAGCAATTGTCATAGTGTTGGTAAGGCAGTCGTTTCTGAGATTATTCGTCATATGAAGATAGCTGCTGGAGAAGTCTCTCCTGTGTTGAGTGAATGCATACTGTGATTATTTATTTAGGGCTTCACATCAACCCTGTGAGGTAGGTCCTATTCTTGTCATTTTGTATAACAAGAAACTAAGGCTTAGAGAGAGAGACACGTTTGAAGGCTGATATCTTGAGATTCCAGTGGCAGTGGTGGATTTTTGGCATTGGCAGGCACACCTGGCACTTTCAGTGCAGAACAACCTTGAGTCTTTAAAGCCCTATTATCAGTGGCTTGTTGCCTTAGGCATGAGAGATTGATATTAGAAATTCCTTCATGTGGGGCAGAAAGATTAATTATTCAGAGTAATTGATAAGTCAACTAATCCCTGCTCTGTGATCAATGTATGAATGCCCACTAAGAATTTTCTCAGCAAGAACTTTCTAACACTATGACTTTTCCTGACAGAGCCCATGATGTATTTTCCCCTACCACAGAGGGGAGTAGTTGGGAAATTACTGCCAGCCAATGACTAACCCAAGGCCTCTTTCATCAAGGTGAGGCCCATGTGACTAGTTCTCTCCAATGAAATGTGATGTGTGTTGGCTGTAGAGCTAGGAATCAGCTGTGGGCAAACTACGGCCCACGGGCCAGATCCGGCCCGTTTGAAATGAATAAAACTAAAAAAAAAAAGACCGTGCCCTTTTATGTAATGATGTTTACTTTGAATTTATATTAGTTCACACAAACACTCCATCCATGCTTTTGTTCCGGCCCTCCAGTCCAGTTTAAGAACCCATTGTGGCCCTCGAGTCAAAAAGTTTGCCCACCCCTGACTAGGTAATAGGAAGTGGGTGTGGCACCTTTACTCCTTTCTTTTTTTTTTCTAAATATATTTTATTGATTTTTTACAGAGAGGAAGGGAGAGGGACAGAGAGTCAGAAACATCGATGAGAGAGAAACATCGATCAGCTGCCTCTTGCACACCCCCCACTGGGGATGTGCCCACAACCAAGGTACATGCCCTTGACCGGAATCGAACCCGGGACCCCTCAGTCCACAGGCCTACGCTCTATCCACTGAGCCAAACCGGTTAGGGTTACTCCTTTCTTGTAAACCAAGTGGATGCAGAAGACCCGGCATAAAACTCAGAGACTTTAGAAGACGGCGAAGCCACAAGATAGGAGGCACCTGGATTGTTGATCACTACTTAGACAAACACCCATTTGGGCCTTATATGAGGAAAATGTGCTCTATTGTTAGTGAAACCAACAACTAACAGTAAGCATGTTTAGGTATTAGATCAAGAGACCAGAGATATAGGCGTAGGCTTTAACTAAATGTTTCAATTGCTTTGATTGTCTGGTAGCTTATAGTCAAAGATTAAGAAAGTATGTTAGTTGTAGGCCTGCCTGTGAACAAGTCCCAGAAAAAATGTTTTAACGTACACTTTGCTTGCAATAATAATAAAAAAAAGCTAGTTAAGCACAAAACAATGATAACTTAAAACAATAACAAAGGTCACTAGACGTTTAGTTGCTGCCTTTTGCTTTAGACAGAACATCACTGACACACAATTATGAGATATTCTGCAGGCTCTTGGTTCCTCAACTTGGTTAGATCACCTGACCACAGCGACAAAAGCATCAGACAAGATGACATCAGGAACTGAATTAATCAGACCAAAGAAAACCACTGAAGCTTACACAAGAGATAACCAATCAGCTTTGCCCTTGACCCCTAAGCCCTAACCCTCAAGCTCTGCTTTTAAAACCATTGATTACAAACCATTGAGGAGTTCAGATTTTGACCACTAGTTCACCATCCTTCAAGCTTGGCACTGCAAATGAATTTCTTTAATTTCACCTCTGTAACACTCAGTGTTCTGTGTTTGGCTCTACTGTCTACTCGTCAAACAACCAAAAATCTATGTTTGGAAAAACAGTAGTTTCATAAGTAAGCAATCTTAAAATACCATTTACATTGCTAGAGAAGTTATTCCCACTCTGAACCAGTGGCATCCCAACTCAAGCCCTCCTGGTGGCATCGCACAAAAAACTAATGAAGTGTGGGGATTATAAATGAATTCATCTTCTCACTTACCCATCCCCTCTTCTTTCTCAAATTTACAAATATGTTCAGCAGTGCCAGATCTGTTCATCTATTTTTGACACACAAATAGAAACTCTCCTTTTGGAATTCTACAGGGAAGGTGGCCATGTGGTCATGCTAGTTTGTGGCCTGGAAGCAACCAGAATTGAGTTGGGATGACACTGGCTCAAGGGGAGGACTCAGTTTTCTCATGTCAATCATAGTTGTGGTTCTAGTGACCTCAGAGGGAAAAATAATTTGTTTTTCCAAGGTAGCATTTTTGGTGATAACAATTGTTTTAGAAGACACAAACACAGCAATAAGTTCTAGAATGTACTCACAATGTCCTTGGTCACGGTATGATCAATGGATTCTATGAAGGGTCCTGTGAACTTCTATTTGGTTGACTTCAGGTAGTAAGCAAGAAGTAGTGCTGTAAAGATAGACGTGGATGGAGGTTAGAAACATGAAGTCTAGAGTACTTAATTGCTTGTTTTTTAATTTAATAACATTTAATCTTTTAAAATTGTAAACAATACATGCTTGTTTCAGAAAACACCAGAAAATAAGTTTAGGAAATAGGACATAAAACTTATCTGTCATACCACTACCCAGGAATAACCACCATTAACCCATGGTACCCTTACAGATTATTTCATGAACATTTATGTATACATGGATATATGTTTTCCTACTGTTTTTAATTTACAAAATTGGGACCATACTGCACATACTACTTTGTGACCTGCTTTTCTTTCATCGAATAAGACATTATGAAAATATTTTGTCATAAATAAACTTCAGCTCTGAGGTAGATGATTTCTAAGATGTCTCCAATGATCCCTGCCCTCTCATATCCTCACATTGTATAATCAGCTCCCCTGGAGTGTGAGCTGGGATTCTGACTTATTCCCATCCAATAGGACATGGCAAGAATGATGGGATGTCAGGTCTGGTCTGATTTCTGTGATGAAGCCAACTGCTACATCATGAGCTGCTCTCTAGAAAATAGGGCAGTGAAACTGAGGCAAGGAACTGAGAGAGACCTTCGACCAACAGGCCAGAGGAACTAAATCCTACCAACAACCACTTGAGTGAGCCTGAAAGTGGATCCTCTCCAAGTTAAGCCTAGAGATGATTCAAACACCTTGACTATAGCTTCTGAGAGGCTGTGAGTCATGGGACCCAGCTCAGCCATGCTTATAGATTCCTGACCCACAGAAACCGTGAGAAGATATATGTTTGTTGTTTTAAGCTGCTAAGTTTGGAGTAATGTAGCCATCGATAATTAATACAAACCACTTAGTTTTTAATAGCTGTTTATTATTCCAATGTAAGGTTGTACTATAATTTACTCAATCCTTTTTATTGCTGCATATTTTGGTATTTTATTTTACCTATTTTATTTGTTATAAACAGGGTTGCCATGAATGTCATTGTTAGCTAAATCTTGGTACACAGTCTTCATTCTTTTCTAAATCCTTGAAGTGGAATAGCTGAACTTCAAAGGGTTTGCGTCTTTTAAGGTTTTTGAGAGGCTATTTCCCAGTTGCTTTATGGTAAAACCATACCCGTTTACACCCCTGCTGGGTGTAGTTTCCCATGGCTGCTGACCCACACCAAAGGGTTTGTGTTTCTGAAGCATATTTTTGGTTAATTTCCACCACTGTGTCTTGAGCTCTGTCTCCATGCAAACCAGTTAGAAACAAAACCAAATACAAACACAAAAACCCAAGAATGAAGACCAAGGTTGAATCTTCAAAAGTACTAGATAATTTGAAGCTAAATAGTTTATTCAAAATACTATTGTTTTGAAAGAGTTAGATGGCTTCAACCACCCTCATATTGTAATTGTTATCTTTCAGTGAACGTTGAACTTCTGAAAACATGGTGATGTTCATATCCCCAAGGACTTACAAGGAAAACAACAATACTGGTTAAGGTCAACATAACACAGAGCTTTTTGAAAACCTTAGCTTATTTCAGTCACACAAAGGATGACAATAAATTCAACTTTTAAAATTACCAAGCTGAATGGTCTGAATTCAATAGATTTATATTTTGGGGGAAGGATTTCACATACAAAGATATCACCACCATTTCCAAATTGCAAGTTCACTGTCGGAGAAGAATAAATATTTTAATGAATGCTATATATTTTAACAGGCTCTGAACCCTGCAGTTGGTTTAAGCTAAGGGTGCAATTTCAGGCATTTAAATAAGTAAATAAATGAGGAAGAAAATCCATGTTAATTGCAGTAATTTGCGGCACTTTCAATTTCTTAATTAAGAAATAAAATAGGATTCATTATCCATGCCCACTGTAGATGGCATACATAGATCACCATTATGACCACCCACAAGACCTGAAGTTATTGCCATAAATGAAATAGAGAGAAATCACTGACCAAATGTTCAGGAGCAAAGAGGGAGGAGGAAAGAGGGCCATGCAAAATGCTCCTCCTTAAAAAATGCTCTTCTTTCTGACCTTGGGATTGTATTATCCCACAATATCTCCCTTGAGCATGGAGACCTGCCCCTCCCCCCTAATCTTTGGGATAGATTTTTCTCTCAAGATTCTTGCAAAACTTTTCTGAGCCTGTCTGGCCACCCTGGTGGTGCCAACTTTTTCCTGATCACCTGCCCGAGGTCATTTGTGTGCCTGGACTTCAGGTCCTTGCCTGTCTCATTGTCTTGGTGAGTCCTAATCTTCTTCTACAAAGGTAGGAAGAAGAAAAGAACATTTTTTATAACCATAGGCAATCTGACTCATGCTACCTTCTGAAAATGATGCATTAAATTAAACTAAGGAGAGCATATAATTTATCATACAAAAAGCACTTTTGACAGGGACAAATGCTTAACTGGACAGGACACCAGACAAACTGGGAGTGTTCTGGACAGACCAGGATGCTTGGTGCCCCCAATGAAAAACCCACATAGAGCTAGAGTGGGAATGAACACAGATTTTCAGGCACATAAAAGGGAGTTCTGTTTTGGTGATATGGGCTGTAGGGTAATAGCAATGAATGTCCAGATGAAAGAGCATTGATACTCCTGGCTATGGGCAGAGATGTATAGTGATTGTGATTTTGTTAGGAATACTAATATGGACTGTAATTTGCCTCTCTCAGGCCCCCTCTTTCCTACTGTCCTACCTTCTAAGTCTTGCCGGCCACCATGGGCACTCCATGGGCCACTGACTTGTCTGTGGAATTCATGTCTGTTGACATGTGCAACATAGCAATGAGAAGGGTACACAGCAAGTTGGAGGAATTTGAGAGACTCAAGACAGAGGGAGAAAATAAAGAAAACCACCCTTGAAGATCTCTAAAAGGAATGAGGAATCTTGTCTGGGGTTAGACACTGAAGTGTTTTGAGCAAGTAGGACAGTTTTTGGTTTTAACCTAAGGAAAATAAGAAATTAACACAATACTTCTCAAGTGCCTATTATGTTCCATATGGGAGGCAAAGGAATAGTCTGTGACATATTGCTTGTTCTCACTGAAGGGACTTAGGAGTACATTCCTGAGTCAAAGGCTCTGAAAGAAACCTGGACTCAACAGCTGTTCTGACTGAGCCAAGCTGATCTTTTCTTGGGTCACACCCATGGTGAAGACCCTCGTGGAATTCACAAAGACTGAAATGAGTGTCTATATCTTTGTTGTTCCCCTTCTCAAAGGATCCTTCCTCCTGGCTGCATCTGGACAGAGCCCTGACCCTTGTGGGACCCCGGGGCCTGTTGCTGAGGGAAATGCGAACAATTATCTACACTCCTTATCAAAACAGGGTGCAGAATGGAATCATTCTGCCTTTATCTTTCTGATGATTCATGGTAAAGAAGATACAGAAGTTTTCCAATTTTAGAAGGAGGCCAAGGAGAAACAAATTCAAAATGCATCCATAAAAACTAAAGCCAAATACCAGACCAGAAAGAAAAACAAAACTCTATATAAAGTTTTCTCATAGAATTCACTGTTTCACATGTACCAGGTGCTCTGACTTGGCTCAGATAGTGAGTGACAGCAGGATTCTAAGAAAATATAATGAAAGATGGGAGAAAAGTGAGCAGGAGATCTTTGAACCATGAGAAATCACCATGGGAAATCTACCTTGTGCTGTTGCAAGGCAAAACCAGGAGAATTAGTTGTTGAAGCTCTTTTGAAAAGAGGCCTTAAATGTAGTTATGTCTCAGCTATTACATTTGAGAATTTTTCATTCTTTTAGTCATCATTTCATTGAATAAGTATTTATTGGGCATCTTCTTTTCCCCAGGTATAGTATTAGGTAAGAAGATTCAGAGGGAGGGAGACAGGGCTTTGCAGCCTTTTAAGGGACTTCTGCCTTTAAGATGGTAGTGTTAAGACAGGCCTGCCCACTTCTTTCTGAATTCATTCCAAATGACAAGGAAAATGAGAAGTAGAAATGCAAACTTTATGTTTGTTGAGGAAGGGCTTCTAAATGCAATGACATTTCAACCAGGGACAGATAGATGTTGAAAGATTGTCTGCTGCTGAAGACCTCAAACAAGGCTGGCAGAGAAGACCTAATCAAAGAGGGCAGATCCAACACCATCTTTGGGGAAACAACTTGTCTATGGAGAATGTACTGACTGTGAGAGCATCCCTGGATCCTGGTGGGCTCCATCTAGAAGCACGGGAGAGCCATCTCTGTAGGAAGCAGTCTGATGGGGAGGCAGATTGGAGCAGATAGGTTCAATACTAATCAGTCTTGCAACTGCCAATCTCTTCTTTCTTCTGGGAAGAAGTCAGGGTTAAATCAACATATACACATATGCGTGTGTGTCATAAGGTGCACCCTGTAAATGAAAGAGACTCTCTGCTGGCTGGCATCATGGCCTGGCCCCAGCACCATAAACATTCTGCAAAATAGCTGGTTAAGAACAAGCTTGTCTCAAATATGAGTCAGAATAAAAAAGAAACCATCAGAAGAGTTCTACAAAGATACTGCAAGAAAAGAGGGTAATGATTAGAGAAAACAAGTAGACAAAGAACACATAACAAGATTGTGTTGCCATAGAGCTCAAGGAAACTGCCAAGCAAATGAGAATAGACAAATAGTAACAACAAAACTTAATGAAAAAGATCACTTATATAAAAGAAGAGCTCAAGGAAGAAATGTCAAGACAACTGAAAGAGCTCAGGAATGAAGTGGGGGAGAAACATACTAGTACTGTCATCACAGAAATTAGAAGGCCATTAGAGGCAACAAAAAGTTAAACAAACTCTACTCAAAATGAAAAAAAAAGTGGGCTTAAGAATATGGTTGATAAAGTGAGAAAAACAAAATGGGAATTAATGCTTTAAAAGGATTAGAAAAAGAACATGATAGCTATGGAAATGAAATAGATTTGATAGACATACGTATATGCACAAATAGACCAAGCCATATTTGACAAAGAATAATGAAAAAAATAGAAGATGTATTTGGAGAAATATAATTACAAAGCATTTTCCAGAAATAAGATATTTAAGTCTACATACAAAGCAAAACCAAAACATAAACTGTCTCAGAAAAAGCTGATGCAGAACTATCAATCCAAAAGGTAGAGAAAGATTCTTTTACCATTCAAACAAACAAAAAACCAAAACAAACAATACAAATCAAAATCAAAGTTTCTTTTCTAAGGGGGAAAATTAGGTTGGTGTCAGAGTTTTCCACAGCGACATGTTATGCCAGAAGACAGTGGAAGCATGCTTATAAAACCTCATTAAGAATTAAATAAAAAACATTTAAACATTTGTGCTCACACTTTTGTTCATGTACTAATGCTGCACTAAACATTGAATAAACCAGAAAATGTGGTTACCAGGATCTGGTCTGGAATAAAGTGGAGGCTGAATTTTAACCAGCCTATGGAGAATGCAGAAACTATGGCAGAAAGAGAGATGCTGAGTTTTCAACCATTTATTTTAGGATTAAGAAAAAAACCCTATTACAATTATGGTTAGAGAAAATAATTTAAATTGTAATAAACTACTAAAACATTTAAAACACTGAAACTAACATAATTCCGAAGATGGGAGAGAGAAGATGGGAGGTAGCCAAGAGTCAAAAGTCACACTTAGGGCTAATGAACTGAGAAATGAAAAAAAGAAAAGTGTATTAAAATTATAAAGTTAAAATTAGCGGAAGTATTATCATTCTATCATCATCATCATCATCATCATCACCACCATCATCTTCATGACCATCAATTAAAATTGGGTAAAATAAGAAAATGAGAGGTGGGAGAAGTATATACAATTTATCATTGCAGAGTTAACAGTCCACAGCTACTAAGAATATAGAGGATTAAGTATATTATATTTAGTTCTAGAGGCCTGGTGCACAAAATTTGTGCATGGGAGGGGGGTCCCCCTCAGTCCAGCCTGCACCCTCTCTAATCCAGGACATCCCTCTCACAATCCTGGACCACTGGCTCCTAATTGCTCACCTGCCTGCCTGCCTGGTTGCCCCCAACTGCCCCCCTCTGCTGGTCTGGTTGCCCCTAACTGCCCCCCCTGCTGGCCTGGTTGCCCCCAACTGCCCCCCTACTGGTCTGGTCGCCCTGTATGGCTCCCCCGCTGGCCTGGTTGCCCCACACGGCCTGCTGGTCAGTCATTTGTTCATCCCTCACTAAGCCCCCTGCCGGCCTGGTCACCCCATGCAGCCTGCTTGTTCAGTAGTTTGGTCGTCCCTCACTAACCCCTCTGCTGGCCTGTTCGTAGGTAGCCATCTTGTGAGGGTGTGAGGGTTAATTTTCATATTATCTCTTTATTATATAGGATTATGAAGGTAACCACTTCAAGAATGAAAAATATTAAAACTTTCTAAACTCTCCGTATGAACCCCACATATCCCAAATGTAAAAACAAAAGAAAGCACAGACCATAAAGTGAAATAAAAGCAGAAACCATATGATGTTAAAACTAAGTCCAAGCATATCTATCAGATCAAAAAATATAAAAGTAAAAATATATTACTGAAAAGAAATAGAATCTCAGTTTAAATTACAAAGCAAAACAAGAAAGCAACCCCACAATATATGCTGTATACAAGAGACACAAAACAAAGTAACTGGAAAACTGAAAATAAAAGGATGGGCAAAGGCTGAACCAGGAAACAAAACAAGCAAACAAAACATAAACAAGAGATCAAGCCCAATTTTAATATCAGACACGTATCAGACAAGGTTGAATTCAGGGCACAAAACAATAAACGACACAAAGATGGGAACTCAATTGAAATCTACAATGATAGTATAAATATGATGAGCATTTATGCACCAAAAATATAGCAATAACATTTATTAAGTTGAAAGGCAGTGCATATAAAAATAAAGGCAGAGACATATAAATAGTAAGAGACTAATATAGCTTCCTCAGTTTAAAGTAATCAGAGAATGCTTCCAGAGTTATATTACACTTCATTTTGGGATTATCAATACTTTTCAACTCCCTGTATTGTACAAACAGCTACAAGAAAATCTGACAGTGTCTCACCCTTGCTGTAAAGCCTTCTATAGCTCCACACACCTGCCGCATAAAGTTCAAGTTCCTGGGTGATCCGGCCCCTGCCTAGTCCTCCAGCCTTCTCCCATTCCACATGTCTTCAGAGTCATCCCACCACCGGAGGTTCTCTTTTCTACACCTCTTTCTACACCTCCTTTGCTTTGTTTGAGGTTGTTTCCTCTCTGTATATGCTCTTTACTCCCTCTGACACCAGGTGGATGTAACTTTTCAGAGAGGAAGGGAGAGGGAGAGATAGAAACATCAATGATGAGAGAGAATCATTGATCAGCTGCCTCCTGCACGCCCCACACTGGGGATCGAGCCTGCATGTGCCCTGACTGGGAATTGAACCGTGACCTCCTGGTTCATAGGTTGACACTCAATCACTGAGCCATGCCAGCTGGGCCATGTATAAAATTTTAAAAATATAGAATACTTTGCTTCCATTTGTGTCATTTAGCAGGACACCAGCTCACCTGAGTCTTGAGTCTTAAACAGCCTCTTTCACTGCGTCCTCCCTCCCAGGGTTATAATGACCCAATTTCTGTCATTTTCTAATTATTCACCTAACCTAATTAATTACAAGAGAGTGGCTTCGTATTTTAAAAACTGCGTTTCTATTCATCTTCTCAGTGGACCCTCACCTGATACTGCGTTGTGTGCGAGGTGGGGATTGTCGGCTCATTTTACAAATGAGGAAATAAAGTCAGTGTGTCACTGACATAAATGAGGCCAGACCTGCAGCTTCCACTTCTAGCTCAATGTTCTTCACACCAGAGCAGGCTGTCTCTTCCCTAAGTTTCTAGAACTTCTCTCTGGAAGCATGGAGGTGTGTTTTTAAAACATTGATTTTTTTTTTTTGGTTAAAATTTCTCTGTGTTTTGCTTTTGATTTCTCATTCCCGGGGAAGACCCTGCCCTCTCTCCCTGGTGGTCAGCATTCTTTGTCTTTCCTGAATGACGGCCCCACTCGGTCCCCCTTGGGTTCTCTTCGCTTGAGCTTCCACTTAGCCCGCCGCCCCCTGGAGAACCATTCTGGCTGAACGCCTCCTGCCTCCTTTCAAATTGTTCCTGTTCTGCGCTCGGGATTTCCTGCAGGGCCGGCCTTCCCAGCTAATGAAGAGCCTCTAGCTGGAGGCACTGTTCCTGACCAAGTTTCCAGCCCTGCTGGGAGGTGGGGGTGGCGGCTGGGAGAGGAAGTGACAGTCCTGCCTCTGCTGAGCCCTGGAACTTGCTGGTACCTGTTTTGTTTCAAATGGCCCAGCTCTCCTCCACAACACTGTATCTTTAAAAGAATCCACTTACCTGCCTCCAGGAGAGCTCATTCATAGTATGTGTTTTCTTTCTCTAAATTGCTCAGTGGTATCACTTTATAATGTGTGGGGTGGGGTGTGGAGAGTAATATCTAGGCCCCAGACATAATTGAGCAGGAGTGACCTTTTATTATGTTTTTGGGGAAATTCTGGGGCACCACTCAGCATAATTTTCCATTAAGTGGAGTTTAAGTTGTCACAATCCTAGCAGCAGATATCTATTATTTTTGTCCCTCTCTGTCTCCACTAGCCATAAAGGGAAGTAGGTAACTCAGCATGGAAACTCATGTCCTGGACTGTCAGATTGGCCCAAGGGGTGGGATGATCTAGGTCAGCCAGTGTTTTTCCTAAGAGTTTCTAAAAGCAGCTGGACAGGCGAGGTCACCTCTCCCATGTGGCCATTGAACTGTCAGGATATGAAGCTGTGGGGGCTGATGGGGAATCCTCAGCAGCAGCCAATCTGAGGAAATGACACAGCATCAGAGAGAAACGTCAGTGAAGACTGAGGGAGGGATAGCACGAAAATCCCCAATTCTGGTTATTCCAGAGGCCAGCTCCCATCCTCGTTTCTTCAGAAGTTCGGCTACATATGCTTATAAATCACCTTTTAGTGCTTCAGCCAGTTTAATTTGCTAATTGCAACCAAGAGAGTCCTTTCTAATATGACCTTCTGTCTGTGATTTCTCCCATCACAGGTCCCAGAGGCCCCTGTACTGTCCCTCGGCTACCCCAAACCAGATGTTTTTACACAGCAGCCCTGGGGGCTCCCAGGAGGATGATTCCCGCTTGCTCTTGAACCCTAAAAGTTCCACCCATATGGATAGTGCCTTATCATTGGTAGACAAAGCATAAAATGCACATGACCCTGCAAGAATTGGAGCTCCATGAAGCAGGGAACTCTGCCCGCTGTGTGCACTGTTGTGCCCATCTGTCTGGACAGGGCTAGGCACACAGTGGTTGCATGATGAATATTTGTTGAATGAAAGAATCAGTGAATATGGCCATTCATTCATTCATTCATAGCGTCATGCAGAGGTCTGAGATGCCTATCTCTTTTTGCTTGGACATATTTAGTCACTGCCCATTACATCCTGAATTTAACCCTCTTCTCAGTCCAACCTCAACCTACTTGTCTAACCTCATCCCTTACTGCTCCCTACCTGCACAAAGAACCTCCTAGTGTGCAGTAGGAGATACGTTCGCCTGACCGTGGCCTACATCTGCAACCTCCGTGCCTTTGCTTGGGCGATTCCATCCATGTGGAAGGCACCTTCTCTGTGCTTCAATTGCACAAGTTGAACTCATGCCATGTGGCTGGCATGTCCCTCCCATTCAGAATGACTCTCAGGCTCTGGGGGACCCTCAGCGCTCTTTCCCTTCCCCTTCTGCCATTGCATTAGTAAAAGCTACTGACGGCACATCCCATTTCTCCCCCAGGTGACTCCAGGCTCCTTGCGTGCAGCGTCCTGTCTCTCTTTGTCTTTGTCCATCATCTTTTACTTCTGCCTCCCTCTTCTCCACCCCCACCACACTTTCCACCAATCAGGCGCTAGCACAGTGTCACACATAGTGGATGTCTGCCGAATGTTAACACACGTGACTCCATCTGCACATGGGTGCCAAACAGTAAACTCTGGCCTGACTAGACAAGCTGTGGAATCAGCTTGCGTGGCTTTCCTGCAAAGTGGGGCTAATCAATTATAGGCTTCATTGGGTTGTGGCTGATAAAACACATGGCTCATGCAAAGGGCTTGGCCCAAATCCTGGCACAAAAGTAGGTGCTCAGTAAATGGTAGTGGTGCTTGCTATTGATGGATCTTAGGTGCCTAGACAGCCAAGAGGACATTGTTCTTTCTGTTTCCCTCCAGTGTGGCTTCTGATATTTACAATCTGACAATCACCTTCATTTCATGCCTTGGGTGGTTTTCCACACATCTACTTCCTTTAAGGGTCCTCCCTTTATAGCCATCTCCCCGGCCAGCCAGCCCAGCAGCTGTTGGGGTCCTCCCCTCACCACGGTTGCCCCACCTCCTGGGCCAGTGGAGGAGGGAAGGACTCAGCACCCTCTTACTGCCCTGCTGGGACTAATGGAGATGGGACAAAACAAGGAGGGAGGCAAGCCTGGCCACATTCATCGAACATCCTTTGTCACCAGAGCAGCCAACAATGAGGCTCGTGAAGAAATGGAGCTGGTTTGGGGGCTTTCTTCTATTTTCCCCTCCAGACATATATTCAGTGGGATCTGGAGGGGCTGCCTCTCTTGCCAAAATAGCTCCAAGGTTAATGCTGGGCCAAAGCTCTAAGACAGAGAGCACATCTCTTCCTCTCCCATTGTGTCCCCATTTCTCCCTGTGTTTCTTACTCTCCTCCATCTGTCTCATTCCACGAATCTGTCTTTCTCTTTAGCTGATAGCTAGCTCTGAGATCCCCATCCCTTTCTTTCCTGTCATTTCTCTAGCTAGCTATCCCTTCATTGTCTGTGTCTTTCTGCCTCTCCCATTCTGACTCTCCCTTCCCTCCCCTGCCCTCTGCCTTCACCCCTCCTCCCTCTGCACTGTGGCTCCCAGCATCCCTCTCCCGGCCATGATGCTGCAGGGGCCGTCTATCTGCCAGTGACAGGCTCCGCCAACCTCGACCACTTCTCTCCCGCTGCTGGCAATTATCTGGAGGTTGGCACGGGGCCCGGAAACTGCCGCTCGCACCGCCCCGTGGCTCAGGGCCTGCTCCTTCACGCCAGCCCCCTTGGAGGACTGCTTGGTGCCGTGCCCAGGATGTGACAACCTGCAAAGGTCGCACGCACTCCAAAGAAGACGGACTGCTCTGCGAGTGGAATTGACATTGGGCAGACTTGCCATCATCCCTCCAGACTTTCTAGCATTTCACAGAGTGAAGAAGAAGCAGTGGAAAACAGGAATTTTAAGCTACTCCAGCACCCCAACACACACACACACACACACACACACACACACACACATACACACCCCTTAATATTGCATACCATTTTTAATTTATTATCTTTAAAGGTAGCATTTGAGTCTACCTTATTTGAAATATAACTAATTCATCCACACAACTTTGTTGAAAGTTGACAGTGCGCTCTCTCTCTCTCTCTCTCTCTCTCTCTCTCTCTCTCTAACTGATGGGGTTTCAGATCTGAAAGGGACTTGTGAAGCTGTTTAGTATACCAAGGCCATCATTTTGCAGCTGGGAAATCTGAGGCCCTGAGAGACTGAGAAAGTTACCCCAAGTCAGCCAGTTAGTTGGTAGGAAAGGCTTGACCGCGGACTCAGGTTTCCAGGCCCCAGATGACGTGCACCGCAGAGCCCCTGCTGGCAGGCAGGGTGCAGTCCTTCTCCTTTAATAAGGGAGGACACCTGTCTCCTAGGAGGAGACACCACTTTCTGCCCAGGTCACTTGGTTATTCACTGTAAGAGTTCCAATGTCTTCCCATATTTCATTCATCTAAGAATATGTCCCTTCAGCCAGACAACTAACCTCCTGAAGCATCCTGGTAATCAGAGGCATTGAGAAAAGGTTGGGCAGGGCTAATCCCTTCGGGACGATTTGAGCCTTTTCAGCTAGTTCTGATCTTGGAGGCTCTTCTCATCAATATTGGAGCAAAACCTTGTCACACGTGCTTCCTCATGTTCAACCAGCTTTTGGCTGAGGGCTGCCTGTGTGGCATGGGTCCATTCCATGCCAGGGCACCCCATACCTGCTGAGTGCATGCTGCTACATCCCACATTCTCTCCCTCAGAGACCTTCGTGACCCAGGGTTTGTTGACTCGCTGGCCACCAGCCTCATAATAGGGATTTGCCTGTATGCACTGTGGGGTCACCTCACCCAACATGCAGAAGACCGCAGAGGAAATGGAAGTAGGCAGAAGGATGACTGAAATAGGCAGAAAGAATAAACTCCCTAAAAACCTGGCTATGACCAAATCATGTCTCACCATTGGGTCAAGTTGCAGATTGAATGGCCTTGGTTGTTCCCTATGGTCTTTAATAATAAAATCCCCCTATAATAATAAAAGCTGTGCCCTAGCTGGTTTGGCTCAGCAGATAGAGCATGTCAGCTTGCGGACTGGAGGGTTCCAGGTTTGATTCTGGTTAAGGGCATATGCCTGGGTTGTGGGCTCAATCCCCAGTAGAGGGCGTGCAGGAGGCAGCCAATCAATGGTCTCTCTCATCATTGATGTTTCTATCTCTCCCTCTCCCTCTCTGAAATAAATAAAAAATATGTTTAAAAAATAATAAAAGCTGTCATTTGTTGAGCACCTACCCTGCACCAGGCACTGTTGGAGTCTTTGTGTGCCCTGTCCCCCTTAGTCCTCACTGCCACCGCGAAGTCGGGACCATCATTGCCTCCTGTTTCCCTGACGGAGGCTCAGGGAGGCCACATGGCTGCGGGTGAGGAGGCAGGTGTTGAACTCAGGCTTATTCACATTTTAAGTGTAGGACTGGGATTCAAATGTTAAGCCACCTGCCTCTAAAGCTTCTCCACCACATTGCTCTCAAGAAAGCACGCACTACCATTTCCAAAGCTTTCCTCCTAAATAATTAAAACTCCAGAATGCTCCCAGTCCTTAAAGGGATACATTTCAATTACCTGGAACAGCCATAGAGGCAGAACCATTGCCCTGACTATCCTCTTCCTTGGCTCTGTTTCAAATCCTCTACCTCCAACACTCAGGGCCTAGTAGATGACACACACCTCCTGCCTGGAGTTTCACGAGGGGGCCCTAAAACTGGGGGATTTACTGCCCCGCTAGCCAGCCTGCGAACCCTCGACTGCTCAGGATGCAGGCCACGGCCTGCCGAGGACTCCATGGAAACCAGGACCAATTCCAGCGAGTCTGTGGGCTCTAAAAGCCTATGCCTTTGGTACTGAGGTTTTATTTTCCCTCTTGATGCTGTTATGAGGGACAGTTGAAGAGGAAATTCCCTACAGTTCATCAGACTCCAGATTTATAGAGTAGTGTGAAAATATTTGCCCTGTGTTTGAAACTGCTGAAGAGGGAAAAGGAAATGTTGTTTTCTACAGATTTATGAAAACAGAAACATTGATTTGTTTTGCTTGGGGTTTGTCACTCTTTTAACGATAACTTGATGTTTTCTAGTGCTTTGAGAGGGCCACGAGTTTTACAGGTAAGCCTGGTGCCTGGGGAAATTGGAAAGTTAGTTTCTCGCACTTTCTCCTTTCCACTCTGCACCTCTCACACCCCATGGTCCCTTGTTAATTCTCACCTGCAGTGGTCCCAGTGTTCCATGCCCCCACAGACTGTCCCAGGGAGGGAAGCTATCTAGCATTCATTCATTCCCATTGTAGAAAGTTGATGGATCACAATTCCTTTTGGATTTTTGTCTTTTACAAAATGCTAAAGATGACTAATTGCTACCTGACCAAGTATATCCTTACACTCTAGTAATGTAATTTTAGGCACATGTAAGTGAGTTTGGGTAGAATTTGAAGGTCTTTCAGTTGCCCTCCATGTTGTAACATAGGCATTGGTGGGCTCTGCCTAAATACAAGGCTGGCTCTGACTACAAACGTGAGTTTTGCTTCAGAACTACCTCTTTAGAGAGCCAACATTATTTGAGACCCTTTGATCTCAGATATCTGTGTGAGGCTTCCTAGCAAAGTTGAGGGATAGGTCCCAGGGTCAAAAATACATTAGACTAAGTTCTAAAAAAAAATTAGTCTGGTGCTATAGAAGGATGGCTGAAATGCTGCTCCTAGCAGGGGAGGAGGAAAGAGAAAGGCAATTGTCATTATAAATTGCTCCATTATACCCAAGCTAGGTGGCTCCTGGAGATGACCCTGTTACTCAGATTCACGCTCACATTCTCCAATGTTCCTTAATTAATGCAAAGAAGCATCTCTGAGAAGTGACCACAGTAATCCCCTCCCCCGTGAAAGTGACCCCAATGCAATAAAAACTTCTAACAAACTATGATTTACCTCTGCATGTCTGCTCTGCAACCAAGAGCCACTGGGACCAGCAGGTTGACAGTGTCGGGAATAATAAGAAACACAAGAACTTGGGAAGGGTGGAGTAGAAAATAGAAAATAAGGGCAAAGTGGGTGGAAGAGAGGGGTGAGCTTTTGGGGGCAGGAAAGATGAGTTGGGGAAAATAATGTTCGCCTCAGATGGCCTTTGTGAGGAAAGTGGGAGGTGAAATCTAGTAGGAAGGATTGCAACAGGTGCCCAGGGCCTATGACACTAGGTATTGGGAAAGGGTTTGAAAAATATTCATTTGGCTTCCAAATAAATGAAATAAAAGCGAGTTAAAGCCTTTCCTCTCTCCAGTTTCCAAATCACACAGCAAGACCCAGGAGGCAGGAGCCAATAAAATCTTAAAGACACCCAAGGATCAAGCCCACACATTCCAAGTGCTTCTTAAGATGAGTATAGTATATTCTGCAACAAAGCAACATGAATTTATAAGTACCTCATTAAAGCTGCAGGGGAGGGAGACTGTGGAAAGTTTCTAGGGAGGGAGGGATGGTAAACGGAATTAATAGCACAGAACTCATTAGTAACCACTATTACTAATTTAAGATATGTGAAATGCTATTAATATTTTCTTTATTCAGTGTATAGTCTTGGTTGTTAGCTTGAGTCAACTTCCTTAGGGCTTTCTTAGCTTTTCTACAGCCTAGACTTTCCAATTCTATTTCCCCTTATTCTCCTATCACGGAGGGGTCACAGGAAGAGTCAGGAAGTTCTCCTGAATAAAAAATTCTGGGCTGGCCCTACCCTAAGGTGGAGTGGGCAACCCTGGTGTGTATAGGTGGGGACAGCACCCCAACAGGAAGACTTCAGTAGGAGGGTACAGTATGGAGGCGGTGGTCAGAGAGCAGGAGAAAAGTCAGTGTGTGATTTGTGGAGAGCCCTCAATGAGGATTTTCAGCCTTCACCTTCTATTCTATACTTGACTTTGGTGGCTGCTTGAAATGCACCAGGTGGGATCATCATTGGTTTAAGGCAGCATTATTTCCTGTCCAATGAGAAGATGCTTGAGAAGGTAATAGATCACTGACATCTTCATGAAAATGGCCTCCCAATTTTGCAGAACCCAATGGCTCTAAGAGAGCAGTTTTGAGTATTAAAGAAGTTGGAAGAATATAGAATATGGAGTCCTGAATTACTGACCAAATAGGGTAGACTTGGGTGGGAGCATATGTGGGCACTGGGTGCAGGTGGGAAACAGCTAAGGATGTGAGGAAGGAGATACAGTGAAGAGGAGGTTGAAGATGCCAGGGGATGAATAAAAACATCTCCAGTTCTCTGATGAGTTCTTCAAGTTTATTTACCTTATGGCTGGGTCAGTGGAGGCCTTCACCACATGTTTATAAGCTTTAATGGGAAGCTCTTCCTTCAAAGCCACCCACTGAAATGAGAGAGGTCTTGGTGTGAGAGCTTCTAGCTTCCAAATCTAGTCCCCAGGTGTCATAAATGGAAGGGGATGTATATTCCCTGGATTCTTGAACGTTTCTGAGCAGCCTCATGTTCCAGGCACTGGGTGAGGCCCAGGGAATAGAAGGTTGCAAGTTGCGGTCCTAACTCTCCATGTGCTTTCAGTTCAGCTTTTTTCACAGTTGAGGGACATGAGGCCCAGCTGAGAGTTAACATACTCAATGTCACACTGCTTTTTTGAGGCAGAGTGGGTATCACAAGACACAGTGGGTATCACAAGACAGCCCCCAATATGGCCAAGTGGGAAGCTCTCCAAAAGGGAAACAAAATCTCTCTGAAGAAGGGAGCTGAGAACACCAGGAGGACAGTGTTTATCCCTCTTTAAAGCACCTGGAGGTCAAATACACTGAAGTCTTGTGAACATGTAGACGGAGCTCAGAGAATGACAGTCACAGGTGGCACCTCCCCGTGGAGCTGACAAGATGGCCCTCTCAGTCCCCACCCAAAGACACTCATTTGCTTGGAGCTTGAGAGAGGGGCACCCTGGGAAGGTGAATGGCAGGCTAGCTTTTCCTACGTGAGATGGGACTCTTTTCATTGCTGGACAGAGTTTGGATTTGACAATTACGTCTATAGAATCACTTAGCTGACGTGCTGCACTGACGAAGTGCGGGATTTCCAAAAGCCAACCCCTGCCCAGAACCAGTGTCCACACAGGGTCCTCCCATCTAGGATTCCCCCACTGTATAGAGAGCACCTCGTTATAATCCTCCTATTTTACAGTCATTTGTACCCCATGAAAGGTCATGAGACAGTGTCACTTCACACACCACCCATGCACCAGGTGACACTACTTCACCCTCATTCTGCCATCACAGCTCCACAAGCCTATGAGGACACGGGCTCAGAGACTGTCCTGCGGCAAGTAAATGTGCTCTTGTCAAACAGCACTGAAAAGTCAAACATTTCTCTGAGTCGAAGATTGTTATTCTGAATAAAAAGGAGGCTGGACTAGAAATATTCTAAGCTTACTTCTAGTTCTAACCAATGTGGGACCAGTGAAGGGCCAGAAGGTGTTGTTGAATTCAATGCATGGCCAGTTGGGCATTTCAAACACAATGTCAGGAAGAAGAGGACTATTTTGCTGGAAAGGGGGATGAAGACATTTGGGGGTGTGGGGCTCTGATAGCACTTCCTGTGTCACTCCCGGAATATGATTGCCTGCCCAGAAGCTGCAGGGACACTCTGGGTTTTGCTAGAATGCCAATTCCCCTTTCCTAATGTTCTGGGAAGAACAGTTCATGGAACACAAATCACTGGTCCTTCATCCTATGACAGCAAATGGAGATGAATGATAGAAACGGGGACTTAAGAGATGCCTTTGCATTAGTGCCCATGGCCGAATATTTGTTCCAGAAAGCTTCTTTGGGGGGCTCAGTTCCTGGCCCGAGGGCCTCACCTGGAGGCTGCAGGAGGGCAGATGGTTGGCAGCAGGCATTTCTTCCATATCTGTCTCCTTTCATGGCTGAAACCCTAAGTCCCCAGAGTAGACTCTTTCTAGCTCTCTCACATGCAGAGCAAACCCCCAATGTCATATCAGCTCTTTGGCCCTTCTCCCCACACCCCTTTCTCAGGAGAGCTTGTACATGCACGTCCTCACTTCCCTGCTAACTCTCTTGGTGACTTCCAATTCTTAGTCCTCAGTTCCCCTTTGGAGAACACTGGATAACTCTGTCTCCTCCCACCTATAGAGGGTAACTACTTTCATCATCTCCATGTAGCAGATGGGGAAATGGAGGCATGGTGAAATACAGTGACTTGGCCAATGTCATGCAGACAGTAAGTGTCAAAGCCAGAGTCGGAACCCAGGCGGTCCAGCTCCTCAAACTGTGCTCTTGACCATGTGGCTCTTCTCCCAATCACAATCTCCTAGTCCACAGCAGCAAACCACTACCCAGGCACTCTCTCTAGCCTGCTGCTTTCACATAATGCTCCTAGGATTCCAGAAGTTTCCCAACTGGGAGATGGGGACAGAACTACCATGTGAAGTAAACCAGGCCAGTTTCGTTATACTCCATTTGCCACCAGAGCGGCCAATGGTGAAGTCCCAGGAAGAAATAGAGCTGGCTGGGGTGCTTTCTCTTCGTTTCCACTCTGCACATATATGCAGTTGACGTTGGGTAGGGATGGAGGAGGCATGGGCTAATCCTCTCTAAACCCACCATCAGGGAAGCTGCACCTCTCTGACGGCGCAGGGAGGCATTTGGGTACCACTGTTCAACAAATCCATTGAAAAGGGACTATCGCTCTTTATTGTACTCTACTGATCCAGTTTTAAACAACATCCAATCTTATTTGATAGTTGAATCTGAGGCTTGAAGAGATTACATATGTGGGGGGAAAACCTCTTTGGTTATTGCAAAGTACTGTGCAAGATGTGTTTTGTTATGATTTATTAATATTCAACTTTCACCCAAGTAGAATTGATTTTTTAAAATGTGTATTCATGTGTGTTCCCTAATTGGGGGGAGCACCTGGCAGCCCTGTCTCCAGTCCCTGCATCTCATCGGTCCTGCAGGTTCACAATACACAAAGGCTCCATCCCTTCAGGCACATCTTGGCTGAAATAATAAGGCATTTCCTCACATCCCCCAACCCCACTGCCCACCTTGCATTTATTCCAAGACTGTCTTTACCTCAGCTTTGAAAATCTGCAACAGCCCTGCAGCTGGGAAGAGAGTGTATCATTTGGCTTTATGCCCAGAAAATAAGATGCTTCAAAAAGGTCATAAAAAAATTCTCTTGGGGAAGAAAAGAAAAAAAAACAACAACAACTCTTCTCTCTCAAGGTTAATTGAGTGGAAGGTGAACTTTCATCACATACTGTCCCTTTGTGAAAGCTGCACACCTTTAAATATGTGGAGAGGGCAACTTGAGGGAGAATGGGCTGACTACAGCTTGGGGACAGTGTGCGTGGACAGCATCCCCACCAGGGAGGAGCAGATGGAGTGTGCACACACAGCCACCGTGCACAGAGCCCAGGACTTTGTGGGATACAGAGGAGTGAAGGCTGGGCACTTGCTCTCAGGGAGCTTTTGGTCTTTGTGGGTGAAAGGAAGCCAATGGTCAGGGTGAAATGACTCAGAGACAAGTAGTGTGTCTGAGGATGCTGACTCTGCAGGCGATGTGTGCTCAGAGCTGGCTGGAGCTGATGGGCTGGAGATGGCACTGCTCTGAGCTGTGGGAAGTCTGACTTACTCACGGCCTTGGCACCTGCCTCTGACTGTGCCTAGAGCCAAGGTCCTAACTGGGGACAATTTTATCTGCCATGGGATAATTGGTAATATCTGGGACGTTTTTGGTTGTTTCAACTTGGAAGGGGTACTGCTGGTATCAAGTAGGTAGAGACCAAGGATGCTGCTAAATATCTTACAATGCACAGGTTAAACTCCCCTTACCCCCCAAATAAAGAATTTTCCAGTACCAAATGTCAATAGTTCCAAAGTGGGGAAACCCTGCCTAGGACTAGCTCCCATCACCCATGTCTCCTCCACATAGCTTCCTCTTTCCTTCACTTATTAGGTGTTTGCTCAGAGCCACCTTATCAGAAATCCCTTACGTTCCCATCTTATCTCTATATATAAAAGCCTAAGCGGCCATCCCATGGTCCTACCATCTGACTATCTGACTGGTAGCTATGATGCACACTGACCACCAGGGGACAGATGCTCAACACAGGAGCTGCCGAGCCATGGTGACTTGGCAGCTGCAGTTCTCAGTGATGCAGCCAGAACTAGAGAGGAGGGAGCCCAATTCCGGGGTGCATCAGCCGAGAACTGCCCTCTCGCAATCCAGGACCTCTCAGTGGATGTTGGAGACCCATTTTTGACCCGATCCCCGCAGGCCAGGCCGAGGAACCCACCAGTCCACCAATCTGTACACTGGGCCTCTAGTTTCTAAATAATATCATATAATGACACTTGAACTTTGATTCTTCCAGAATTACAGTTGTTTCCTTAACTCCTAAAGTCAGGCCCAAAGGGACAATATTTTGAACTTTTAGGATATGCCTTGAAGAATCTGAAATAGAAAATTTTTTCATTGCACATTACTTCCCTTCTCCTTAACCTAGAGCATTCCTTACTCAATATTTATCCTATATTTTACAGGGTTATGTATACTAATAAAAGGGTAATATGCTAATTAGACCGGGAGACCTTCTGGGAGACCTTTCAGACGTCCTTCCGGACAAAGCCATGGTGATGAGGCTGAGGCAGAGGCAGTTAGGGGGGATCAGGCAGTTGGGGGTGATCAGGCCAGCGGGGGCGGGGGGCAGTTGGGGGTGAGCAGGCCATCAGGGGGGCAGTTGGAGGCAAGCAGGCTGGCAGGCAGAGTGGTTAGGGGAGATCAGGCAGGCAGACAGGTGAACAGTTAGGAGCCAGCGGTCCCGGATTGTGAGAGGGATGTCCGAAATCCCCTGAGGGGTCCAAGATTGAAGAGGGTGCAGGCTGGGCTGAGGGACACCCCCCCTTGTGCACGATTTTCATGCACCAGGCCACTAGTATACCATAAAAGCCCCATATCTCACCCAATCACTCTTTTCCCCATCATCGTGATTTCTTTTTTTTTTTGTCAGAGCTCTTATCCTTATCTATATATGTACGTGTGTATCTGTGTTTATTAATTGTCTTCCCCCACTAGAATGTAAGCTCCATGACAGCAGGGATATTGTCTCTTTTGTTCCCTACTCTAGTCCCAATGTGTAAAACAGAGGCCAAAGTAGATGCTCAATAAACATTTGGTGAGTTGATGAATAGATGCTAGTCCCAAGCAGCTGTGTGACCCTGGACCAGTCACTTGACCACACTAATATGCATTAGGATTCTTACATAAAAAAAAAGCAAGCTGAGGATTAGAATGTTTCCATGGGTCTTTTTAGTTTTAGGCTTTTTTTAGTCTATAAAAAAGTGAACCTTGGGAATTGTGAATAACTAAGAGGAGCCTTAAGTGAGGGAGCATGGTGAAGGCAGAGTGTCTAGGATGGAGTGTTTACTTACTGTGGATAGTGTATGCATTAAAAAGAAAACACTTAGTCCAAGGCCATGTTCCCACCAACTACCCAGTGAGTGGTAGCTTTTGTTATTTATGCTGAGGCACTAGCCTTAGGCACAAAATTGAAGGAGATGCCCAAAACCTCAGTCATCAAGATAAATAGCATTTTAATGAAATATTTTTAAAAAAGTAAAAATTAAGGCAAAAACCCATGATGAGTGAAACATCAGGATCTTGACTAAAGATGCGATCACTGCTACTGGTTTTCCTGTACTTCAGGCTTCAGTAGAGCTCAGCACAGCACTGCTGTGGATCAGTCTTCATTTACAGTTTAAATATTTTGTTCATGTTTATTTTTTGGCCTGAATTTTGACTTTTAAAAACATATTGAAATATGATTTGTCTTGCTTTCTGAACTTTTTGTCACCTCCTTTAATGCTGGCCTTGAGGTGATGCCTCACTCTCCTTACCACAGGCCCAGCCTGAAATGGGGACCTAAAGAGGAACGGGCTTGTCTGATACAGATGATGTGTTGTGGAATTGTGCACCTGAAACCCGTGCAACTTTGTTAACCAGTGTCACCCCAATAAATTCAGTAAACAGGAGAAAATCATACTAATTCCTCCACTTGCTGTTTGAACTGTCCGGATTGGCTGTGAGTACATGGTCAGGTAGCCCTCCCAGCAATCGCTGTGAAGGCTTCTCTTGACCACTACAAAGGAGAGAGATGCTGCCCTTCATTCGAGACCTGGTCTCTGATGATGTGTAATGCTGCTGGAAGAATTCCTCAGACCCATCTCATACTTTAGCTAGTTTCATAGCTCTTACCTCTTGCCCTATAGCCATTTTTTTCACATGTCTAACCTTGCCCTTGTCTTGCCAGAGTCAGCCTTCATGGTCTTGACTTGTGACCCGGCTGCCAGCACCACAGAGCAGCTGTCCCAGGAATAACCCTCATAAGGAAGCATGGTGTTTTTCTAGTTTGTGATATTGAAGAGAAAAATGTAAATGACAAGAAAAATGATAAATACATGACATTTATGTCAATTTAAAAAACCTTATTTCTATATTATTAACCTAAACTTTGATCCATTTTCTGTCACATTGTTTTGTCCTAACTTAAAATGCATGTATGGATTAAAACGCAAGGTACCTGGCCAGAAATACCAAATTCCCATCTCACTCACACTTGGTGTGAACTAATACAATAGTTTTAGTATGTACTATGTAAAATAAAATGACAAAGAAGTGCTGAAACCAGAAGAAGGGTATTGACCCTTTGATGACAGCAAAAATGCACTTGATGTATTTTTTTAATGCATTTGATTTTCATCATCATTATATGGTGGATTGTTAGTGTCTCAGGACCCTGGGCTACATAGTTTACAGGCACTGTCCCTTTTAACTTTATACTGACAACGACTCTTACAGTAGATGATATTACCTGCAACTCAAAGATAAACCAACTGAGACCTACAGGGGTCAAATTGCCCAAAGTCACAAAGTTGGTAAAATGACAGGCCTGGGATTCAAACCAGGTTTCTCTGAGTCTAAACTCTCAGCTAGACCCAAGCACTAAGATGCCACAGAGGATACAGTCAACATTGACTTGTGATTGGCGGACTAGCTGACTGTCAGAGTGTTGCCTTGCAACATAGGGACTGTGTATTTTCTATTAGAGGGCATGATGCCCTCTTCCCAGTGGTACTAATTCAATCCTGGTTGAATGGAACAATAATGATGGGCAAGGGTTCCACCTTTGGTTCACCTGATGATGTTTACTTCTTTGTATTTCTGATCCATTATAGACTTTGGTAAGTAGTGAAGAGACAAGCAAAATTATGTCAGATGTCTATTATCCCTCTGCCATCCCTGCTGCCACCAGCTGCATATAATCCTCAAGTTGTATTATCTTCACACTGATTACTTCTTGACAAGGACAAGCAAAGATGTTGACCCTGGGTTACAACTAAAGCAGAGGCCCCTTCCCTGTGGAAACGCAAAAAGGATGGGAAAATGCACAACAGTAAGATGTTTCCTAACAGAGCCATGTCAAGTTTATAGATAAATAAAACATCAAAGATCACATGAGGCTAGATCAGCAGTTTGGACCTCTTCCCCAACCAAGCAGAGTATGTGCTGTCTGACTCTGTCTTGGAGTGATTTCCAACTTTGTGATTCACAGCTGCAGCCAAGCAGAGCACATCCAATAATGCTATTTGTTTTCCACTAAAAAAAAAGCTGGGGAAATATATAAATGGCTCATCAGAGAAGGGGGCATTAGCAGACAGTCAGTCTGACCATAGTGAGACAGGCAGATGGTTTGTGGGAACGACGCCAGCTGGGTGTTTCCATAAGTGATCGCGTATCTCCTCTCTGTGCCCCAGCACTCTACTTGATTAAGAGGTCAGGAGCAGGCTGCCACAGCACGAGGCCAGAGCACACATGATATACGGCCAACCTGTCGGTCGCCTAGAAACAGCTTTGTAAAGGGGCTTGAAGACAAATCAATTTATAAGCCCACAAGTTTGGACCCTGTTATGTTGGCTATTATTAAACATGAAGTTTGATTCATTGGGTTTGCTTTCTCAAATGCCACTCAACCCCTTTACCTTTGACTTCACATCACCTCCTTTCCTTTTTAATATGGTCATATTTTTTGATAAGTGACAATGCCCTTCTGGTGGGATTCTGGGAAGTGAGTGAGGGTGCAGGCAGACAGATAGGAGAGAGAAGGGTTTAGGGAAAACTGGGTGAGAGCTGGTTCTCCTTTCTCCACTTGCTGAGCACTTCCAGTGTGCCCAGCACTGTGGGGTAATGTAGGAAAAGGAGACTGCAACACCCCTTCCTGGAGAGCCAGAGGTTAATGTGTATAAAGCAGTGCAACCCAAGGATGTAAAGGGTCAAAATGAGTGGTATGGACAACGTGGGTTTTTAAATGGTCAGAGATGTGGTCAGGAGAAGTCTTCAGAGAAGAGGTGGAATGTGAGGCAGGTGGGGTTCACATAGATGAAGACACAGGATTCACAGAGACCCTCCAGTCACCTGAGCAACCTTAGTTGTCTCTTAACCTGTATACACTTTGTTAGGTTTTATCCTTGTACAGAAAGCATAGGATGGAGAACATTGCAGATTAAGGACTTGGAGGACAAAGGCTGAGCATGATACTAAAGGGCCAATAAAGCCCTGTCTAACTAGAGGGGACCTTGAGACTTTGTTCATTGGTTCGTGAGTAATCCCACTCTCAAATGATTTCCATGGTAGACCTGAATGTCCCTTGGGATAATCACTTGCTGACCATTTTTTCTTCTGCTTATGGTCACTCCACAGGCCCATCTGGTCAGTTATGGTCATGATCTTGGACTAAAAATTTACCCTCTCTGCTGATTATAAAGACAAGCAATGGGGCTTCCCAATTATAAAATCTATTTAGTAAATGTTTATTACATGCCTACTACTAGTGAGGCGCCAAAGTAGGAATTTTGGGAGAACTAAAAATCTGCAAGTGCAGTCTCTCTCTTTCCTCAGAGTTTGCATTCTCTTCATGGCGTGGATTTAAAAATAAGTACATAAATGAAGATGCTGCAAGCCAGTGAGATATGTTCCAACAGAGGTATAAGTGGTATGGTAGGAGTTAGAGGAGGGTATGACCATTTGTGATTGGAGAAACCAGACAAGCTTTCCTGAGGAAGACTATGGACAGCCCAACATTGCCTGAAATTGAGGGAAGGCAGAGGGCCAGGGTTTTATCTGAAATCTTATGTGATGAGTGGCAGTCAGGAGTAGAAGCTGATTCTCATATTCACAGCCAGATAAAAGCAACCCAGCTAGCTGGATACAACACTTGTTAATTTTCAGAGGTTCTGTCCTACTTTGCCCAGAACCCTCTCAATTTACATATTACTATTAACATCTTTTGTTTACCACATTGTCCTGGTTTGTACAATGAATTGCATCTTGATTATAGGTAATACTTTCAGCCCTTCAAAATATTCCAAGATGGCAATATTGGATCAGCCATATTGAGCTACAAGCAACATGGCAGACGAACTACAAGCAACATGGTTAGCTTGAACCAAGAAATTCCCCCTTTATAGCTTCCAAATCAACAAACACAATGCAAATCAATAATGAGAAAAGCCAAGGCACTCGTGTTCTGTAGAATGAACCAAGCAATGGGAGCAACTGGGCACCTCAAAACCGTGCCCATTGTTGAGGTAGCTGCTAACACTCAGTTGATCATGAATAATCTATTAACACACTTGAGCCACACTCAGTCTTGCTTTGCAGATAAACATGGTCTGATTATTTTACAACACTGTTAAGGTGCTGGGGAATGTCCCTCATTTATTACTTGACTAATAAATACTTTAATTACACTTAATAAATAATGTAAGCAGAGCTCACTGAAGTGGTAATTCTTTAAATTAATTATTAACTGCATGCAAAAGGCTGCACTGCCAGTATCAGTAAAAGAAAATTCAGCCTTTAATCTAAAGTGATTATTCATTATCTGGTATAAAGGCCCCATTTGCATATTATTAGGGAAATAAACTTTGGCCTCCTTGGCAATACAGATAGATAGCCAAGTCCGTGCATTACGAAGCTCCAAATACTAAAGTAATGATAAACAATATGCAATAAGATCTCCAGTTTATAGCTTTCTAACAGCTGGTTTTTGATTTTCCAAATATATTACAAAGATAAAGTGACCAGTTAATGTATAAGCTCTTTGTGAAAGGTGGTGCCTACAGATGGTCGACTGATAGGAAACGGTAAATGTGCAAACTGCTCCTTTTCCCTTGAGATCAGAGCCATAAAATGATCTCAATAAGATAAGAGGCGCAAATCTCTGTTTAACCCTTTTCTTTGCTGCAAACCAACTATGGCACTACCTTGAGTTGTTTTGTGTGTTTCCTTCCCTGCTCCTCTCTGACCTCCACTTCCCCCTGGCAGATTGAAGGTGGAATAGTGGGATATGCAGACCTTGTGGAATCTTCAATGCTATCTTGTGGAAAAGAGGCAAGGCCAGGTTCCAGTCAAAAGAGAAAGATGATCTCCACAATGAGCAAAAGACTAGAATTCATGCTCCCTTTTGCTTTCTAGCTTGGTATTTCCTCCTTGAGTCTGGGCATTTCCCTGGGGAAGTGACCGACCCTGGGTGTGACAGCTGGTGAACAAGTCACATAGAGCAACCTCCCAGCTTCGTGAGCTACAAAATGCTGGGGGAAAATGAATAAACTGAAAACAGAAGCTTCGGAAGGAGGGGGAGAAATCTCTCTCCTTGCCTCCCTTTGGCGCAAGGTGGGGGTGGGGAATGGGAGCAAGGAGGGGAGCCAGAAAAGGCCGAATCAGGAAGCCTGGGGCTCATGAAAATGGTGACAATTTCAGGAAGCAAGAATGATCTTTCTCTCCATTTCCCAGCACTCTAAACTCTTTTTAGAGATTATCTCTCTCTTTTTTTAATCCTCACCTGAGGATGTTTATTGATTTTAGAGAGAGAGGAAGGGAGAGAGAAAGAAACATCTATGTGAGAGAAACATCAAGTGGTTGCCTCTCGTATGCACTCCAACTGGGGATTGAACCCATAACCTAGGTAAGTGCTCTGACTGGGAATCAAAACTGCAACGTTTTTTTGTGTGTGTGTGTTTATGGACACTCCAACTAACTGAGCCACCCGGCCAGGCATTACCTCTTTCACTTGACCTTTCCTAGTCCTCTGTGCATTCCAGCAGTGTTTGCTTCTAGAATGGACTGGTCCGAGGTACACTGATTGTACAACGTGAGAAGGGGGCTGCGTGAAGATGAGGGTATCCTTCAAAGTGGGCACTTTGAGAGCTGAAACTTGTTTCAATAATGCTGCTATGGCTCCAAATATTGTTGGAAATCTTTGAGAATTGGCTTTCATGTTTGTATTAGCTTGGGCTGCTATAACAAAATATTGTAGGCTGGATGGCATAAATAAGACATTTATTTCCCATAGTTCTGGGGGATCAAAACCTGAGAACTGGGTGCCAGCATGGATGTGTTCTTGGTGAGGGGTGTCTTCCTGGCTTGTAAATGACCATCTTTTCACTATGTCTACACACAATGAAGAGAGAGAGAGAGCACTCTCGTTTCTTCCTTTTTTTTTATAAAGAGATTTCACCATTGTGATCTCATCTATACCTGATTACCTCCCAGGGGCCCTGCCTCCTAGTACCATCCCATTGGGGATTAGGGCTTCAACATACAAATTTAGGGGACAACATATACACTTTGGAGAGAAAACATTCAGTCCATAACAATGTTCTTATGAACATCTTCCATGAGAGAAAATTTGTATGAATAATAATCATTTCCTTTAACTGAGCATAAGTGATGTATGCAGAGTTTTATGTACATTATCTCATATTATCTCCACAGTAACACCAACAAGTACATATCATTAGCCATTTGCAATCAAGAACACTAGGATTCAGAGAAGTTAAGTAATTTGCCTAAGGTCACACAGCTAATAAACAGCATAGCCCAGATTTGATCTGAGTGACTCCAAAGCCCAGCTTTGATGACTATACATACTGCCCTATCTTTGAAGGTAGACTGAAGTTTGAGAAACAACAAGTGGTTAATAGCTAAATGTCTTCACCTTCTCACATAACTTATGTCACTAATAGGGCTTCCCTGGGCATTTCTTTAGCTTACAGAGAATTCTAAGAGTGGGAATGTTAGGCACAGTACAGGTCAGTGGAATGATATTCAGAAGAGAAGGGCCTCATCAGCCTTTTGAAATCATGACTTAATAAAAGCAACTGCCTTGTACATCTGTGATGCCCACATTGGGCCGACTCCATTCTCATCTAACCTAATGTGTAGCATGTTGGGTCACAATAGCGCTCACATGTATTATCTCATTCTGTCTTCCCACCATGCCTATGAGCTAGGTTGGTACTGTCATCCTCATTTTAGAGATGAGAACACTGAAGCATGGGTAGGTTGGACAGCTTCGCTAAGTTTTACCCAGTAAGTGAAGAAGAGACTTAGGGCTCAAAAGTAGGCATCTTTGTTTTTATCATGAAGGAACAAATCACACACGTCTCTTGTGTGCTGTCATAGCCTGTGTCGATTCAACACAAAGAGCTAAAAAGTCATCTGTGCATGTTTTACCTCACCTACGAGGTTCCCATCCATTATCCACAGTTCCATCTCCTTATGGCTCTATTCCCTCATTGATTAATTCATTTAATAAATACTTTTGAAGCCTATCACTTGGTGCCAGCCACTGCACTAGGTACTGATGATCTCATCTAAATCTACCAAAGGAAATTGAAGCAAGACCCTGTAACTGCATTGACAAAGTGATCCAGTTATTTTGCTGTTGGTGGGGACTTCCCTGGAGACCCCCTCCATGTTCTCAATCTCTTGGAGGCTCTAGGGGAGACATGGGGTCTTCAAAAGAGCTGCAGACACACAACTACTTGTGAGCGTTGCCACACCACTGGCTCCCACTTTTCAAAGATGATGGTGTGATTTCTGATTACAGCCATTAGGTAAAATAAAATACAGAGAACACTGGCTCGCCAGTTTCATCCTGCTTAGTCAAATAGCCTCATTCATCATATTCACTCACACTATTCAGGGAAAGAGCCTTTTCATGCTTCAGAGGTGGGAATGAGCAAGCCTGATCCACGCTTCCCATCACATGGCACTTTGCTCTCTCTCCTTTTTTTAACACAGGCAGGTGATTTTTCCTTCTTTTCTCTCCCTTCTGAAAGCTTGCTCCAGGGGCACAGCCGAAGCACAGCAGCAGTCCAGCCAGAAAGAAACCCAAGCTGAGAACAGCTTTATCCCTCACACCCAGGTATCGCAGAATTTCTTCCTAAGTGACTTTAGGGCTGGGCCTGAGCCAGGATCAGAATATCAAAGAATGTAGCAGGGTCCGTGGAGAGGTGGTCCAGCCACTCACTTTACAGATGAGGCCACCGAGGCTTGGAGAGGAAAAAAATCTCCAAGGCCACACAGGAAGGTTGCTACAGAGCAATCCGTGGCTCCTCAGCCTCCGGATTCCCAGATACTATTCTCAGTTTGTCTCATCGCCATGACTGCTGCTAGTATCACACCACAGAAAACACGGGAATAGGGGTTGGGGTTGCCCAGCCCATGCACAGGAGTCTGCCTTCAGGTAAATGGCTGACAGTGTCACAGAGGAGCCAAACCCTCTTTGTTTATAATAGAAGCAAATTTGCAGACTTGGTGACGGTCCCTCTATTGTGCTTTCAGTTCCTCCTGTGGATCCCTTTGACTTTGCAGGGGTCTCCCTCCCCAGGCATGCTCCCAGGAATTTCCCATGGTTAACCAGACCTGTTTTGTCTCCACAGGGCTCAGGCTTTGGGATGACCTTGTCTTCCTCCGTCCCTAGTCCTACGTTTCAAGCAAAGAGGAAGAACGCCGTCTACCAACTTTCAAAATGAGGTCTATGAGTGGCAACTAAGCCAGGATGAATCTCATGGTCACATTTTAGGGGTTTAGATTTTGAAGCAAAGAGATTTTCCCTTAGTAAAATTTTCAAAACACACACGTACATAACCAGACATCTACCAGTATGCCTGGCCCATATATTGACACTGTGTAGGCATAGCCTCAAAGTTTCTACAGCCTAGCACCCCACGTGCCCTGCACCTAGTGGCCTGGGTAAACTGAGATGACACAGTTGATGCATAGGGGAGGTGATTTTTTTTCTAGTCATCTGGCTCAGCTAAAGATAAGTCTCTAGTAAATGAAGGTTTAGCAAAACAAAAACAAAACAAAAAAACAATAGAAATAGCGTCCTTTACTGAACACTTTGTAATGGGGTCTCTATAAAGAACTTTATGTACATGCCACACTTTTTAATTTTTTCAATAATCCTTTTATGGGTTGAATTGTGTGTCCCCTCTCCTCCCCCACCCCTGGAAATAAAATCACATGCTGAACCCCTAACCTTTACTACCTCAGAATGTGTTGTTTTCAATGTAACTAGTTAAGATGAGGTCATACTGGAATAGGATGAACCCCTAGTTGTCCTTATAAAAAGGGGAAATTTGGGCACAGAGACACACATACATGGAGAACACCCTGTGAAGTTGAGCTATGCGTCTACATGCAAAGGCCTTCCTAAGATTACTAGCAGACCACCAGACTCTAGGGGAGACTCTAGGGGAGAGGCACAAGACAGATGCTTCTTCACAGACTCAAAGGAATCAAACTTGCTAACCCTTTATAAGAAAATAAATATCTGTTTAAACTGCTAAGTCTATAGGACTTTGTTATGCAGCCCTAGCAAGCCAATACAAAGACGCTGAGCACTGTTTTCCTCATTTTACAAAGAAGCGGAGGCTCAGAGAGGTTAAATAACTTGCCCAAGGCTGCACAGCTGGAAAGGGGCAGAGCCAGGATTTAAACCTAGTTCTGCATGTTCTGCTGCTTTTATTTGAGGGTCTGTGCAAGTGGAATATAGAAAAGACTGATTTTCTCTCTATTACAAGCAAACTGTGACATACCTTCTCTCTCAGCCTGGAACAGGGCAGCCAGATCTCCTATTCTACACCCCCATCACTAATTCATAACCCTGAGGTGTATCCTTCTCCCCCACATCTCCTTTTTTAGCAATTAACAGGACCCCAAATCAAATGCCTAGAGCTAGCATTAGAAAGTAAACTTCTCACTTTCAATCTTCTCATTTTATTTTATTTTATTGCTAGTAGCCCTGTGCATGAATCCATGCGCCAGTAGCTCGCTGCTGCCCTCCTGTAGCTCTCCGCCTGCTGCCCCACCCTCCTGTAGCTCCCTCTGGCCCCCTCAGCTTGCTGCACTGCCCCCCTCCTGTAGCTCTTCGCCTGCTTCCCCACCCTCCTGTAGCTCCCCCACTCCCCAACGCGAGTATTAAGCAACAAGAACGGGGGGACTTTCCTTTTACACGGACGCACCTCAAATTAAGCAGGGAGACCTTGTTTTTTTCAGTAAGAAGAAAGACGTAAAGAAGGAGTTATCAGAAATATTAGCGAGTCTCATGTAGCGGTTCACCACTTTAAAATTGTTTTC
>NW_005871064.1:4488770-4566933 GCF_000147115.1 Myotis lucifugus
CTGCTCAGGTTGTCCTCTGCTGAGATACTATGCAGGGCTGTATTGGCGAAGAGGCCCTGTTATTTTTCCCACCCATTGGACTGGAACATTGGCCTGACTAGGATGCAGACAGAGACAGTCAACATGGAACAGGAGAGGGCACCACTGTCTATCGGAGACAGTCCAAGAGCAGCAAAAGTAGGACAGACAGTTGCAAACCAAGAGTCCAACCTTGAGGCCAGGCCAAGCAAGAGACCAAAAGAAGGGAAGTAGGTAGATACCAGACGAAAACAATGCAGCACCAACAAAACAGCCTTGGTACTCCTCACACAGGAAGCTGTTTCTTCTCCCAGATAGAGGCGACCCAGGCAAAGCCAGCGGGGGGCCCAAGGACTCAAGGTGTCTATAGATCTCCACTCGGGGCAGATTCTCATCTACTGTAGGACTCAAAGTAACAATAACAACAGCTGCTGGATTTTTGTTTGTTTGTTTTTGTTTTAATTGCACAGTGTCTCTGTGTCCTGGGCTGAGCCAAGGGCTTTATCTTTGATTCAGTTTCCATTACTCTCCTCATTTACAGATGCCAAAGCAGAGGCTTCCACAGCCAAATCAGCCAAATATTCCACAACTCATAAGTGATAGTGCCTGGACTCCATTTAGGCGTGTCTCGCTCTTAGAATTCTGCCTGCCACATAGAGAAAGCGCTCTGTAGGCTGTGGTCTCAGACCCTGTCCTCTTGTAGGTGCACTTCCCACTTAACTGCTGATGTGACCATGTGGTCTGGCACCCAGCGAACCATTTTCATTTCCAAGAAGCTGGAATAGTTCTTCTGGTGAGGAGTGAGAGGAAACCAGGTCCAGACTGGATGCTGGAATCTCAGGCTACTCAACTCTGCTGTTATGGTCTTCAAGTGAGTGCCCGTTGACGGACCTGGCTGGGGTGGATAGAGTGTCAGAGGACAGCCATACGAGCAGTGTATGTATGTTTCAGCAAAAGCTATAGAGAAACACTTCTGGATTTAGTTCAGGCTGGCATAAATTAATGGCTCGGAGAAAGAAAAGAAAGGCTTTGAAAAAAAATTCTTTAGAGCTCTGTTTGCATGGAGGAGCTTGGGCTAAGCTGCCTAAAGGAGGCCTATATTCATGCCCCTGGAAGCCCCAGCCATCTATTTTCATTAGTTTTATGATTTGATCAACGTACAAAGGTCACTCTTTAGCTTCCTGTGAACCACAATATTATGACTGGGCTTAAATAATGCCAACAGCAATTCATTGAGAAGAAAAACACTCAGTTAAACTGGTTGCTGAGCATGGAAACCAGCTTTCCAAAGCTGAATTGCTCCCTTGTAAGGGAGTGGCCTTGCCTATGAGAACAAAGCACCGTCTCCTAGGAATGAAATATGCAGGGCAGAGTCTGGGGGGAGACTCTTTGGGGAGGAAGGGTGAGCTGGCACCACTTCTGACCCCAGAGTGGTCTCTTCTCTTCTGGGTTCCTCCACACTGTGATTCCTATGATCTGATCAACTTACAAAGGTCTCTCTCTAGCTTCCCATGAACCCAGCACTCACTAGTGTGGACATGGTGCCATCTTCTTTAAAACTAGACAGCTCTTGTCTGTTTTTCCTTAGCACGGTAGAGCAGAGATCAGTCTGTAATGATTTTGCTAATTACATGTCTGAGGTCATTTTACATGTCCTTGGCATCTCTTCATCGTTAGACTCTAAGTATCATAAGAACAAGAACCAGGTTGACCCTGTTCATCCCCAGGACTGACCACAGGACCAAACACATTATAGATGCTCCAGGAATAGCTGCTCATTGACAATTTTCAAAGAGAAAAACAAGGGAAAATATCCCAGAAAATGCAGACAGCATGAGAATCAGTAGCTTCTTTACTTCAGTTTTTAAAAAATTTAAAAATGTATTTATTAATTTGAAAGAGACAGAGAAAAAAACATCAATTTGTTGTTCACTTATTTATGCATTCATTGGTTGATTCTTTTATGTGCCCTGGCTGGGGATCAAACCTCCAGCCTTGGTGTATTGGGAGGTTGTTCTAACCAACTGAGCTACCCAGCCAGGGCTCTTCAGTTTTTTTTACTGAACACTTTGATGAATACCAAATCCCTTATTCTAACTCAACTTAATGACATGCTGGAATCTGCAAAGGAAACCAGGCACCTTTACCCAATCTTGAAATGCTAGAGGTCCTAGCTAACATTGGGTTATACAGGGTCACCAGAAAAGATTAAAGAAGACATTGCACAGAAAGTACCCAGTGTCTGATATGGGCAATAATGAACTAAAGGTATGTCCCTCATAACTCCATGCTGGATTCTTAGGTAACTTTGTTGTCACTGGATTACCTTCCAGGCATCAGAAGCTGGTCTTCCAGGCTATTTTACTATCATAGGACAGATATAAACCTTTAACTTTATTGCTAGATCATTAAGGTATTTTTACTCTTGGGTTTCCAATCTGAGGGATGCTATGCATAGCTAGTTTGAGCAGAAATGGTACAGTTTAGCTTCTAGCAGGATGGTTTGCTTTAAAGAGTTGCCCTGGCTATTATAAATCAACGTAAATAATCAGAGTCTTATACCAAAACTCTCTAACACACACATGCATGAATACACACATGTGCTCACACACAGAGCCTTTCTTTAAACTTGTACCTGAACTCTGTCAAACCAATTTGTATTTGTAGCTACAGATAACAGGAAGTGAGTTCTCTTAGCTGTGGGGTCATACATATTTCTTTGTGTTTTTCAGGCAGCCTTATGATTTCAGTAGTAATAGACCCCCCACGCTCCTCAGTCAGTCATGCAGAGAAATGCTAATTTGCTTCCTACTTTCAGAGAAGTGAATTTCGGAGGTTTAATTCAACTGATTTTATTTAATCAAACTAGAGGTCTGGTGCATGACATTCATGCACTGGAGGGGGGGGTCCCCTCAGCCTAGCCTGTGCCCTCTCGCAGTCCGGGACCCTCATGGGATGTCTGACTGCTGGATTAGGCCTGCTTCCTGCCCGTGGGGAGAGGGCCTAAGCCAGCAGTCGGACATCCCCTGAGGGGGTCCTTAGCACTGCAGCAGAGAGGCTCCATTCAGGAGAGGCTCCCTCTATTGCCGCTGTGCTCGCCAGCTGTGAGCCTGGCTTCTGGCTATGCAGCGCTCCCCCTGTGGGAATGCACTGACCACCAGGGGCCAGCTCCTCCATTGAACATCTGCCCCCTGGTGGTTAGTGCATGTCATAGCGACTGGTCATTCTACCGTTTGGTTGATTTGCATATTAGGGTTTTATCATATAGGATATGCATTAAGTGTCTAGCACAGGCAAGGAACTTACTATGTTGTATGCTTACTGGAAGTCTTTATTTTTGTCTCTCTATGTCCTTGAGGGTGCCATGCTGCTGTCCACTTCTATCGTTTCAGTGCCTAGCACAGACTCTCCTATATAGTAACTGCCCAATAAATGTTTTGTTGCATGTATGACTGAAAACAAAAGGGAAATAGGAAGTCAGGAGTGTAAGAGTATTTATAACTTAAGATTCCCAGGCCCTCAGAATGTGGTTCACATATGTATGGGTTTTGTTGTCAAGTATGAATGTGAATTCCTCTTCTGTGAGTTATATCTGCTAAGAAGTGAATTATCCTTTTTAAATCTCAATCTCCTTATCAACAAAATGGGAAATGATGGGGTGATTTCTGGGGCTAAGCTATTGATGATGTGCTCAGCACAGTGTCTGACATACGAGTGCTCAACATATAAATACAACTCTTGTGCTGCTGCTGGTGGGGTTGGGAGGATGGTGGTCAAGTTCTATCTGCATGGTGAGCATTAATGACCTACAGTGCAGGGTGGTGTGCATGGGGAAAAAAACAGACAGGGCCATGTGAGACGGGGGTGGCTAGGAGTTGAAGTAGATATGCCAGCTCCCAGAGGGAAGGCTTAACTGGGTTGGCACCCTTGAGGTATCCCAGTGATGGTGGGCATGTCTGGCTCCTGGAGAGGAGAACATGGACTATCATCAGGGGAAGAAAATGACGTTCTTAATTGGCAATGGGGTCCTGGATAAATGGCTCTATCTCCTTGAGATGGGTTTTCATCACCTGGAAACAAAGAGGTGCCAGCCCTATGGCTCTGCTCTCCTTGGGGTCTGATGGTATCAGCTGTGTCTTAGTGGGTGCCCTCTCTGGTGACTTCTTACAGATTTTTGGATTTGGACTATAGTTCTCATGGAGCATGCTGAAAGGGCAATGAGAACGGGAGGGAAATGGGAAGAAGATGAAAAAAAAGGGCATGTGCGTGTGTGTGCATGCTCACGCCCTGAACATGGCGGGGGCGGGAGGGTCTGACAGTGAAAAGCACTCACTGGGAGGAGGACTCCACCCCTTGCTGTCTCCTCCCTGGCCCAACCTGGGATCCTGAGAAGGGGATCAACATGCTTAGGTAGAAAACATGCAAAAAAGTTCAAGTGTGTCTTTCCTTTCCATTTTTATTTCAATTCAATTCAATCAAGCCCCCTCCTTCCCTGAGGCCATTTTTGCTGTGAATATGCGCCTTCTGGTTTTACCTCGTCTACTACTCCAGTTACGGGGTCTGACTTTTCCAAAGTGAAATCTCCAGCCACCCTGGTTTTCTCAGTGCCTGGCCTCACTGGCATCTCCATTTTGCTTTAATTATCCGATTATGGAAGCCATCCAACCTATTTATCCAGGCAGTCAAGGCTTTAAATGCATAGATCTATCATCAACTCAAATCACCTGTCACTACGATTGAACAAACATAGAAAGGTAATCAGGGTGTTGCAAGAGGTTTGAATCAACACACTTCTCCTGGCCAGCTCATTATGTTTGAGGTTCCCACATGTGAAGAAAAAGATTGTAAGGGTAAGCTCTGGGGAAGGGAAGGAGAGAAGAGTGATGGAGGGGATGGAATGAAGACTGTTTGGAAGGGCTTGTATCTGTTCCTATAAAGATTGACTTGCAACCTTTGCCTCATCTTCCCCTACTTGTGCCTCCTTCCCAGCTATCTCCTGTCTGCAGAGGGAGCATCATCATTGCTGCCCTCGCTATTTCCTCTGTAGAGATGCTCTGAGGATGCAAAGAGATGCAAAGTGCTTGCGGGTAAATTTTTGTCAATTATACACCAATAAACCCGAAGAACAGTAATAAAGGGCTTGGGAGTAATCATGAGAAGGAGAAAGTGGTCTGTAGATCTAGCTGTTTCAGAACCACACCTGCTTTCTGCAGTCACTTGGAATAAGTCCATTTTCACATTCGTCTGATTGCCCCAAATTTATTTGAAAGGAGACTGCTTTTTTCAACATAAAAGGCCTTATTTCTTTCAACCATTCCTTATTCACCATTATGGGCTTTTACTCCTATTTATTAACTTCTTTTTTAAGAGGTAAACCCCTCAAATTTAACACAAAATTTCAAGTGTGTTATGTTTAGTGAGGAGTAATCACCTCCCTCTTTCTGGGCATGCTATTACTATTCATGGAGCCCAAATGCTTTTTAAGCGTTTTTTTGGCATGTAATATGCTGCTGCTTAGCCACCTTTTCCTTATAATGTGATTCATTGGTTGTGACTTCTTAAGAAACCTACAGGTAGGAATTTATATTTAGCCTTATAAATTTTAACAGGTTAAATTTGGCCCATCTTATTAGCCATGGAGACCAATTTACATTGCAATATACCTCCCAATATATTTACCACTTTTACTTAAAACTGTAACTTTCTGTAGGTTCATCCTAGTTAAGGAGGCTATAATCCTGAGCAGGGTTGATGCAGGACCCTGGGACAAGCCACCAGACCCTATCCAATGGGTTGCTCTTACTTCATTATTCAGTATTTTCAGAATTACTAGTAGTTTTCCCAGTCAAAGGCAAACTCCTCCCTGGGAAGTTCTAGTGGCTCCACCACTGTTAATATTTTCAGTATAAAAATGAGAACAACCACCTAACCTTGTGCAAATTGTCTTAGCACGATGACAAGTTAAAAGAGGTCTCAACCAAGTGCAAACCCATCTACAACTTTGCAATTTGTGTTTTCTGATGTGGATGATATAGTTATACTAGCTGATGGAGTACTTTTCATGTACAAATTTCTCAATAACACACAGTGAATTACCCATGTAATTAACCCATTCTACTTTCTCCAAAGTAATTTTTAAACACTCTCTTATTTCCTTTGCTTCTGAGTTTGAATAAAATCATGTTTACCTCTGTGAGCTTGGTCAATGAAAATTTACCTGCAAAATTTTGAAGAATCAGCTTTGCCTCCTCTTGGCAGCATGTGGTAAGTGAGGGTGTTCCTGGAAAGATTTATTGTATCATCTTCAGGAAATGCTAACTCTAGAGAGGACCAGGTTGGAGAAAACTATATTAAAGTTCCTTTTCCTATCTCCAGGCCCAGGTGGAGGGGAGAAATAGATTCCTACCTGTCTGCAAAATATGATACATTATTATAAACAGAGTCTCAAATTATAGAAAATACTAGTTAGCATAATTACATTACCATATTTTTATATGGAGATTATTATTCAAATACCAAACAGGCAATCTTCCATTGGGAAAAAAAACACACCAATACATACTCTCAACCCAGATTTCCACTGTTACATATGTCATAATACAAAACAATTTTAAAGTTTAAAAGCCATCACATTACAAGAGCTATTCACTTCAAGTAGGTAGCAATTTGCTTCTTTTTTCACCCCACGTTTTGATAACTATTCACCTCTATCAATTCTTATCTTGCCCATTCTTTAGAAACCAATTGCAGTCTAAAAAGTGCCCATCTATTTCTGATGGAAATCTTCACATGCTGGTTTTTTTAAACTATTTTTCAATCTCTTAATAAAATAGATTGCCTCCCGGCTGCCAGTTAGTAAACCCACTCACAATGCAGTGATTCCGAGGACTGCCCTGGCTCATGGCTTTTCCCTGCTCTTGATTCTGTCCAAGAAAACCCAGATTTCCATCAGTTAATGGACTAAACTTATTTAAACTCATACAAACACAACAATAACACTTTTCCAATTAAACTGAATTACACTTGCAGCCTTTTTAGGCCATGAAATAAAAAAATAGGTCTTACAACATTTTCCTTTACTTGGTAACAGTTAACATCTCAGAGTCTTGGCAGACTAAAAAGCTTCTCCACACCATTGAGGATAGACAACCTCCATTTGTAAGCGGGGCTGTCAGTCCAATGGTTTAAGGACCCACACTGGCTGGCTATGGATCCAGTAAAGGCAGCAAAGGCATGGTGTCTGTCCCTGAGGGCTCATGCTTTAGAGAGAAAACAGTATGAGACAATCTATAAAGCTAAGGGGGGAAGTTCAGACTATGGAATCACCTGTGATTCAAGATGGAAGAAATAAGTGGATAAAGAGTGGTCCCCAAAACCCAGGAAAGCCCCTCAGAGATGGAGATGAAGATCTGTGAGGTGGAGAGGACCATCTGGTGTTGAGGCATAAGCATTATGAGCATGGAGTGAACCAAAGGCAGTGAGAAGTTGGCCAGACTGACTCCTGTCCCGTCCACCATTCCCCTCTCAGAGGAGGAAAAGCCACACTTTTTTTAAAACTATGGTCACTGATACCCACTCAGTATCTCCATGTCCATTCCATATCCTTGCTCTCATTATTCCTCAGAATTTGAATGTCCTGTGACCTTGAACAGTACACACATCCTCAGATACAGATATCAGGATACTTTAAGATAATGCAGCTCAACAAATATTTATTGATCTCATATCAGGGGCTGGCCATTGCATATTCCTAGCCTTCCAGATCCTTTTATCCTAGTGGCAGGTTCAAGATAGGGGAAAGTGACAGAATAAGGTATGTGCCACAAGAATACTATAAAGTGCAGAGACAACATGAGCATGTCCATTTAGAGAATCAGAGGGATTATATGCATTTCAGACAACTTTTAGAAAAATGACTGAGGCTTTTGTATTCATCATAAAAGAATGCCTAGGAAGATAAAGGAATAGTGAAGACAAAGGCATAAACATAGGCAGGCTGAGATTACATTCAAGGAAAAGCAAATAGTTCTGTTTGGCTAACTATATTGGCAAATAATTTTATTAATTATAAAAGAACTAAAGGCCTGGTGCACGGATTCATGCACCAGCGGGGTCCCTCGGCCTGGCCTGCATCCTCTCGCAATCAAGGGTCCCTCAGGGGATGTCTGACTGCTGGTTTTGGCCCAATCCCCGAAGGCCAGGCCGAGGGACCCCACCAATGCATGAATCCGTGCACTGGGCCTCTAGAATGCATATAAGATCTTTGGTTAATATCTTCCCGCCCTCCTCCCTCCCCCCTTCCCCTTGAGATTCATCAGTCTGTTCCATGTTTCCATGCCTGTGCATTGAGCGTCTGCCCTCTGGTGGTCAGTGAGTGTCATAGCTACTGGTTGACCGGTTGAATGGTTGAACAGTCACTTAGGCTTTTATATATATAGATATCTATGACATGCTCTCTGTTCTGGACCCCATATATGCACTTTGCAGGCATTATTTCATTTAACCCTCACATCAGCACTTAGAGGGGAATACTGGGGAAAATGAGGCTTGATTAGGTTAATGATCCTGCTTGTGGTTCCTTGGCTGATAAATGTTCAAGTCAGGACTCAGGCCTATGTTTATCTTAGCTATATTGAGAAGGCTACAATACATGGGAGGTAAATCTTAATTCTTAGATGGTAAAAGAGAAAAGTTGATGGAGCACATCCCCAGAGAGAGAGAAAGGAGGATGAGGAGGGGTTAGGAGAAGAGGAAGAAGAGAGATTGTTTAGAAAATCCACGGTGGTGATAAAAGAGGGTCTTTGAGAAATGTGCAAAAAAGATTGATTTGCCAATATAAGGGAATCAAAATCCTAGGCAAACTCCTATGCCTAAGGCTGGACTTGATGGGCCAAGGTCAACCCAGCATACACTTGGTGATTGAGGCTATGTCATCAAATCCAATTTTAGGATTATACACCTCCACAGGCTGTACCGAGGACTTAAAAGACTCTGTACTGTGGAGATTAAAATGCTGGGTAGATGCAATCCATTGCAAAGAGCAGTGTAAGAATCATGAACACATCACAGCCAATTTGGCCAAATTCAGGATTGAAGGTCAGGGCCAGAGCGTTAGGGTGCAGCACAGAAACAGGAGTTGGTGACTTCTCTTGGATCATGTTGGCTATTTTCTAGCACAAAAGTCAGCCCCCTGTGTTAGGATGCATGTGCCCTGCTAATTCCTGGGTTACAAAAATCTATGTATTTTGAGTGAAGGTCTGATCAGTGACTGAATATTCCGGGTTACTTATTAATTAATCACCCCTTTATTCTTCTAGCCACTGTCCTTAGAGGAGGGCTTCACAATGGTAACTTCCTAAAAGCAACACTAGAAGCTTCTTTCAAACAGTTGCCTGGGTCTTGCAGGCCTCTGTGGTCTTACTGTTTGTCACAGGAGTGCCTGTCATTTTCATTCTTCCCATTGCCACACAGAACACTGCTTGGGGAGGGTGTCATGCTGGGAGTGTTGTTATCTTTTCTAACATTGCTCTTTTTATTATAAAAGATGGAGACATAGTAGGAGGTTAATGGCTGCTCAGAATAAAAACAAATAGTGACTAGGAATAAATAGTCAGATGAGGCATTGTCTTGCCAGGGGAATGATATTCTACAGCGAAGCTTTGTGCTCAGTTTTCATCTCCCTCTTTGCATTAATCAGGGGTTGTGTAGACTCATTTATTAGATGTACTGCCTTCTATTGTCAACCAACCTAACAAAAGAGACTGTGTTGGAAGGACAAGATCCCTCCAAGGGCTCAGGGCCCCACCCAGGGCAGTGTGTTTCTTCCTTTCCCTAGCATCCTATTTTCCTTCATCTTGTTGAAGGACTCTTCACCTACCCTGATTACCTGGGCCTCTTGCAAAGCCCAGTCCTGGGCACTGAGGGTTGACTGACAAAAGCAGGTCATCAACTCTAATTCATAGTCATTGACCCATGGGTACTGCTTCTTTTTTCCCCCCTAAAGCACACGGCACACACATTATTCCTCCCTTGCATGTCCATGACTTCCAGTTTCTAATAGTTTCTAACTTTGCCAACAAAGCGTCCTACTCTCCAGCCTTCTGGCTCCCAAGCCCAATTTCCCCCAAAGTGTTACTCTTTGTCAAGTGATTGTAGCCAGGAAAGAGGAAAAAGAGAACTATTATTTGGGTGCATACTATATGGTAGGCACTATGTAAGTTGTTTTTATCTTATTTACTTCTTTTCATAATCCTTCAAGGTATGGTATTCTCTTTATAAAGATTAAAAAAAAACTATGTAAAGAAAGTAAGGCACATGGAGGAACTAAATTACCCAAGGTAACTGAACTAGTTAGTGATGAGTCAGGGTTCATTCACTAATCAGACATGGCACACACACATACACATACAGCATACACTCATTCACTTGCTAGGCATGTATATTCTTAATTCTTTTAAAATATACTGTCTCCAGAAATCCAATAAGAAAAGTCAACTGGTCATTGTCAGGCTTTAGCATAAATAATACCATATAGAAAGCTATTCGCTGTGCCTCGTCCATATTAAGTCTTGTCTATTTATCAACTCAAATACAAGGTAAAAGATCTAAAGTAGATTATGTAAGAGCTCGACCTCCATTTTATCCTTCTCCAAATCCTTCATATCCCATGCCTAGGTCTTAACCTCCCTCCCTGTCTCCTCCACTTTCTGAAAAGTCATCCACACCCAGTGGTAGGAGAATAGGTTTATCACTGGGCAAAAGCTCACAACTCTCTCTGGGTGCCCATTCCACCTGTCAGCTCCACTGATCCATAAATCTCGCTGTCTTGGTGGGCAGTGAGTGGATCCCTTCTTACCACCATCTGAAGCCCACCCACTTGGGCAAGTCCTCTGTGTCCAGGTTAAGTTACTTTCCAATCAGCCTCCTGAAGCTTCCCGATTCATTGTCTTCCTGATGCTCTAGTTGCCTTCCATAGGGGAAGCCAGTCCAGTGACTCTGATCCACACTGCTCTTCTCTGAAATCCTTTGGTCAGTGTTACCTAATCATCCGAGCACCTCTCTCATGTAGGTTTTGTCTATTCAATTTGATTTATAGCCTTGGGGGTAGGGGTCATGTCTTACACTTTTCTCTTACCCCCTGTAGCAAGTGCCCAATAAATACAACTGTTAAAGTAAAGCAGTAGAAAGAATATTGAATTAATAATTTGGAAACCTGTCTTTTGTTCCAGCTACTATTAACCAGCTACTATGATTTGGGGAAAGTTATTTAACTCTCAAAGACTGTTTTCTCCATCTGCAAAAATGACAATGTTTAACTCTTTGCAAAGTTGCAACTCTACTTTTGTGAACTGATTAAACATTTGCAGAGAGAGAAAGTTGCAAAGAAAGGCTCATCCTAAACTCAAATCACTTAACATATTCTGAGAATGGAGGCTGTATGAGAAATACATGAATGAAGGAGTGGGAGGAAGCATGGCTAGTTAATTAAAGCAGATTACTGAGTTTCCAAGAGGCTTAAAAAATCACTGAGCCCAAGCAACTTGGTCCTCTTTCAGTGAGCACCTCTGATTCTTTAGAAAGTGACTAAAAAATCTTCTGGAGGGAAGAGGATCTGACTCCTCAAGTTCAGACCTTAACTAGACCTGGCTAAAATAGCAGGTCCTCTGACCAGGGAAACCAGAACTCAGCGACTCCAGGGGAGCCACAAAAGGAGACGTCCAGTTGCCCCAAGAGGAAGCTTGATTTGGAGGATCAAACTCTAGCACTCTGTCTTCCTTTACCTCTGGACTCTTTTCAGACTAGGTTCTATTTGTGAGGCTGAAATACATGAGCTAATTCTAGTCTAAGATTAGCCATGGTCCTCCTGCTGTCACAGGCATGGTCTTGTTAAAAGCATGAGCTTCTCAGACTCCTAGCTTGATGGATTTAGCCTTTAAAATTTTGTGCTTATTCATCTAATAAGTGTATTTTTTTCTAAAAAATAAAAACATACTGTATATATTATTGTATAAGGCATTTTAAATTTAATGATACATGGTGAACATATCTTCATGACAATAAGTTCAGAACTCTAATATCTTTGTCCTTGTCCTCCATTAAATAACTGCATTCATAGTCAGGGCAATTGTTTCTCCAAATATATAAAAGATTAAATTTTGCCTTTGGCTCCTGGATTCTCTCATCTCTGTTCAGTTATGCACCTGCTACTCAGTCCTTTTATCCATCAGGTCCTGTGAGGGAATGGTGTCAGTGCTTACAGGAAAAAGATGTAGATTCCTCCCATGAGAGCAACAGATGCCCATCTCATCTCAGAAATCTAGAACTAACAGGAAGGGACAAGTTGGGAGGCTCATCAGTAACCACAGGTCATCACCAGTTCATTGCCAAAGATGAACCCTATTCATCAAGCACCATCAGTCACCATCCTGAATGACTTCAGAGAAGCTGAAATTCTATGTGTCTTGTATTTATTAAACAGAACCCAATGGAAGTTCTCTTTAGTTTTTCTTCTTTTGACTTGGGGTGGTGAGGGAGGGCAGGGTCTTTTGTAAGTGCAGTCTGAGGGATTGGCCCATTCTGCCATTAAACCTGCTATTCTCTTCTGCTCACCTCCCTACCTAAACCCCCCATGTCACCTCGGCATCTTTTCCCTCCCCTCTGCTTTTCCCATTATAACCCATGTTTCAGGACCAACTTAGGTAGCATGTGCCTTGGGGGCTCCCATGACCTTCAGCTCATAGGGATGGCTACCTGCCCAGCCCTCAGGAATCTCCCTCTCCTGTGATTCTGTGGCACCCACACAGTGCTGTTCTCTGCTTTATATTCATGTTAGCACCATCTCTCCTCCACACATCCAATATTGTATACAATTTCTGCAGTTACAGTTCTGCAAAGCAGGTTTTTTATTTTAAAGTTATGGTCTGTGGTCGCCATTTTATAGCTTCTTAAACATGGATCATTTCTATCCAACAATCCGAAGAAGTTACATTGTGCCCTTGAAAGGTGTTGTTTTATTTGAGTTGGATATAATACTGCTAAGATATATGCTATCCCAAGGGACTGGCTGTGTTGTGAGTTTTCCTTATAAATGTCTAGCTTGTATCTTTAATTCCCAGGCTGGTGCTTCTATTGAATGACACATCTTCCAGAAGTAATGCAAGTGTAGTAACTGGGTAATTTACATATCTCTCCCTCTGGGACTCCCTCTTAGGAGGATGCGTTTCTTACACTGAATGAATGGACTTCAATCCAGGTAGACTTGCTAAAAACAGTGAACTCTCTCTTAATTGAAAACACTGTTATATACTTGTCAATGCTCTTTCGTACACATTGTTTCAGATCTTCACTGCACCCTTGTTTGAAAGATAGGGCAGTTAGCGTCATCCCCATTTGACAGATGAGAAAAGTAAGGCCCCGACAGATCTTATGGTTTGCCTAAGGTCACCTAGTTCTTGGCCAAGCTAGAACCACATGCTACTTCTCCTGCCTGGACTGCCCTCTTGGCTACACACATGATGATGCTCTGACAAACATCTGGTTCTCCACATCGTTTTGCTTCCAAAATATGGTCATATTTCTAATCCCATTTAATTCTCTCAAGAGGCCCAGAGGAAACCTTGGGCAGGGGTTATCATTATTATTATTTTGAACTTACAGAGAGAGAAATAAGCCCAGAGCCTTAAGGAGTTTTCCTGGTCACACATGGATTAATGGCTGAGGTGGGAGAGAACTTGGTTCCCAGGCTCTCTAGATGGAACTTTGACACCTTTCTGCACACACACTGTACACCTCAGAGGTTGGTCTCCCTGATGCCAATAATGTTAAGTAGAAAGCATGCATGTCAGCAGGAACTTCTGGGTGGTCTTCAAGGAAACATGCCACCCAAATGAACCCATCACTTGGTGCTCAGTGACAGGCAGGTGTGCAAGTGGTGTGGTCTCATGGAAAGAACCAGGGGAAAAGGGTCTTGGGCATGAGCCAGGGTGAGAAGTCAGGCCTCCTGATTTCCAGGCCAGTGCTTCTTTTTCTAAGCCCACTAATAGGAGAAGTCAATAGCTTTTGCCATGAAGAAAAATGAAGTGAATGTCAGATCAGGGGTTTGGTTTCCCCCATGACAAATGTAAAGAATCACTCTCACACTCTTCCAGTGACAGGGGTGGGGTATCCATTTCCATGCTACTTATGTCCCTCAGTAGGTATTTTGGAATAACTCGGTCACTCTCAGCTGGGTAAAATGACCCACAGTCTCAACTCAGCCAATACTAATATTTCTTCAACTCTGTGTTGAAGAATGAATACATTTGGCATCTTACTAGGTGAAGGAGATGGTTGCAATGCAGTCATTCCCTGAGGGAGGATAGCAGATGGATAGATTTCCTGCTGTTGTGATGGGTGGTCCAGAATCAGCAAAGAAAGGGCTTCCTCACACAGGCATGTGTGACCAATGCTAGTTCCCTGTGACCGAGCCAGGACCCTGGGACAGCACAATACTTTTCTTAGAAAATGTTCAATCTTATTCAAGGGCTGTTATTCCACTGAGTATATATACGCTCATTCAGTCAGCTCTGCTCTGTGTTGCCAGGGCTAAATCAGTGTGTGTTCCAGTTGGAAGTCATTTTTAAATCAACTAAGATATTCCATGTGAATAGCTAGTGTAGAGGTGAAAAGTATGTCATCTGCCTTCAGGGAGCCTAAACTCCAGTTGAAAAGTCATGCTTACAAGTCAGTGAGCAATTCGAGGATAATTATGATGAGTGGCACTCAGTGAAGGATAGGAAGATTGGCTGTGGTAGCACAGGAAAAGGAGAGGTCCAAGAGGGATGGGATGGCCCACAAAGGATCAGAGGAGGGGTGGGACTTGAGCTGGGTCTTGAGTGCTGGATTGCTGCAGGATAGAAAGGGTCATCAGGGAGGTGGTGCCAAGGGCACAAAGAGAGGTGAAGGAGGAGGAAACTGGAGAGTTTGCTTGGTTCACTTTCCTAGACACAGACTACTCTTATGTTCCCAGGCATGTGCCCTCTTGTAATCACAAATCTTGTACGCAAGGGAGTGTGAGTGCCTCAGGATGAACTTGACTCCACTTCTAGAGGCTCAAAGTGCATCCTGATAATAGACGAGAAGCACCATTTATAAAGTGCAGGGGTAGCACACAGTTTTTCAGACTAATAAAATCTTCCTTTCCCAATTAAAAAAAATACCCCATGGCTGTGTTACCTACCTACAGAAAAGACTTAAAGGGAAATGTGGAAACTGCTTTGAGGTCCAGTTGAAGGTTAATGCTTGTCAACTGGAAAGTTCTGAACAACAATATATTTGAGGGTCTGACTAAAGAACCATATTCAAGGAGAAGCCGCATAATTAGAAGGTAGTTGTAATATCTTCCAGTGAGTATATTTTGTATGCCCTTAAAGATGGAGAGAATCTCAGTGCCCTCTCCCCAGGCAGATATTTCTTCTCCAGCCATCTCTACTGGTTGGCCATCTAGCCTCTGTTCTTTTATAGCTTATTCCATTGACGCACTGGCAATCCAACAGTGGGGATTAGCAGGGACTGAACCAAGGATACAGATCTAGGAGGAGACAATGGTATCATGGTGTTGAGAAGGTAGAGAAAAGACAGCATTGAGAGGTTGGAAAGCATTGGTACATGCTTTGACTATTTCAACAAATCAAGCCCCAGCATTGAGCTTCAACCCAGGAAGCAAGAGGTCACCAGTTTGATTCCCAGTTGGGGCACATACCCGGGTTGTGGGCTTGATCCCCAGTAGGGGGTGTGCTGCTTTCTTATCAATATTTCTATCCCTCCCTCTTTCTTCCTCTCTCTCAAAAAAGTAATAATAATAACAAATAAATAAATCAATAAAAAGAAAAAAAGGGAAACTCAGGCAAAATCACTTAATTTCCCTGGGCCTGTTTTTCTCATCTCTAAAACAAACAAACAAACAAACAAACAAACAAATAGCCCCTAGGACCTCCAATTGACAGGCTCAGGTAGGATACAAGTGAGGTAATGGTTTTCTTAACACACTTTAAAAGTAAGAGATTCTACAAAAATACAAGTGGTTGCTATAACAAACTGAGTTGGAAAAGGAAAGTGAGTAGGACCTAGAAAACTTTGGGTCTTATCCAAGTCAGCCCATAAACAATAAATCTTTAGCCGTCTCCTACCTTCCTGGAGTCTCCGTTATCTCATATGTAAACGCGGGATAATAGAATCTGTTTGCTTCAAAGGGGTGTTTTGAAAGTCAACAGAGATGATTATGAATTGCTCTTCTCTGATGAGCAATGAAAAAGTAATTTATGGGTGTTCAACTCATCATGCCTGTGCTCAGCTGTGAGTTTGGAAACAGTCTTCCCCTGGAGAAGTGAAGCCTTTATGGGAGCCCCTGGGCCTGCTGATCCTACCCCATAGCTTCCTGCCGCCAGTCATCCACACCATGTGTTTTCCATTAGTCTTTGCTTTGCATTCCGCTTCCGGCCCATGCTCCTTGCAATCATTGCTCACCATCGCCCGGATGCAAAGTCTCCATAGAATCCTGGAATGTTAGAGCTGGACGGGCTCTCTGCATCTACAAAACCATCTCCCTTATATAAGTGAGAATACAGAGACTCAGAAAGGTCATGCAGCTATTTGGTTGCAAGTCAGAACCAGAATCTGGGTGCAAGTCCAGTATTCTTTTTACTGCATGTCATCTCAGGCCTTTTAAACATTGTACTTCCCAACCCCATTTTATTACAGGAAATCCCATCTGCCCAGGGTGCAGCTTGGACTCCTAATTGATGCTGTCCTGTAAAATCTGTAAATCTGTGCCCTCACTCCCTCTACCCATCTCAGGCATATCTCCAAAAGCCAGCCCCAAGAATGGCCTTGGTTAGCATGTTCCCAAAATAACAGGGAGAAACTATCCCACTCAGCTCCAGTTATTTCTCTCTCTTGTAGGAAAGCAAAAGGGAGTTGAATAAGGAAAACAAAAAACTCCACCTCAACTCCATAAATCTCGAGTGAAATGATGCAGACAGACAAGGTAAATCAAAAGTGTATCACTTGAGCCCCAACTCTGGGGATGAGATGAAGCACGCCAATTGCTAGGCCTGTGCTCACTTTTTTTTCTTAACATGAAACAGCAAGTTCAAATTACTGCATGTCCTCACCTGTGGATTTTTGTTTCTACTGAGGACAGTTGAATAAACCTGCTGGATATTATATTTGTGATGTATTTAGCAAAAGCAATTTGTTTAATAAGATTTCTTTTTATTGTCAGAAGCTTGGTTTCCAGTCCTGAACTTGTCATTGTATGTGTGTCCTGATCCTGGTTCCCCAGTTTCCAGTTTCTTCATCCATGAAATAGGTGGCAAAGCCTAGATGCTCACTAAGGAATTCTATAGTGAGAATGTTCCAAGGCAGCATCTCAGCTTATGCATATGGTTGTTGAACTTGAGAGCCTTTTATTTATTTATTTTTAAATCATCACCTGAGGATATTTTTTTCTATTGATTTTTAGAGAGAGTAGAAGGGAGGGAGGGAGGGAGGGAGGAGAGAGAGAGAGAAAGAGAGAGAGAGAGAGAGAGAGAGAGAGAGAGAGAGAGAAACATTGATGTGAGAGAGACACATTGACTTGTTGCCTCCTTCACGTGCCCAACCAGTGCCAGGGATTGAGCCTGCAACCAAGGTACATGCCCTTGATCAGGAATCGAACCCGAGACCCTTCAGTCTGTGAGCCCACACTCTAACCACGGAGCCAAACCAGCCTGGGTTGAAAGCATTTTAGACAGGAGTGGTCACCCTGCCCCACTGCAGAGGCTCCTCCACACAGCACTCCAGAGCAAAGGGCTCTCACCAGGGCTGACTGCAAAGCAACCGTCAAGCAGGGGCAGATCACCCTGTCTTTCAGCTCCTGTTTGCTGACAATTCACATAACCATCTTTCAGAAGGACATGATAATACAGTGTCTGGATTGTAAAACTGCTCATAAAACATTATGGGATAGTGGGAAGTCTGGGTCCCTATAAGGATGGTGCTGGAATTCAACTTGAGCTTGGTGAAAAATAAATAATGAGCTATTTGAAACCCTCATCTTTTCCCCAGATGGAGCATAGAAAGTGAAGATAAATGGAAATACCATCAATTACTGCTTTTCCCAGTGGGAAAATGATAAAGAAATTTAAATGATGTGTGACATAATGGAGTGTGGGTCCTAATGGAGGGCTTCCCATCCTTAACAAGGGAGAAATTTAAGGTAATAGAATCAGTAGAAAAGTTAGGAGGGGAGAGGAAAGAAAGGGCAGAAATGAGAGGCTGGGGGTTGGGGTGGGGGGACCAGGATCAGTCTACACATAACAGTAAAATAAAATCGGATTGAACCTATGCACATGCTTTTACAGAGTCTAACTGCCTATTGTCTAAATGGAGACCCAGAAAGGAAAGACAGAGGACAAAACTCCCAAAGTGGGAGAATGAAGAATGAAAAGCAGGAAGCTTAGGCTGTGAGATCATAGAGAGCAGCACCTCTAGCCACCTCTTCTGTCATGAAAAGCTCTGGCTCAGTGGATGGAGCAAGGGTTTTGGCTAAAGCTCAGTTTTGACATTAATTTTCCTTCTCTCCACAGGACCCTCCCTGGAGGCTTGACCTGCCTACTTTTGGTGTCTCTGACAGGCTTCTCTGTGAATAATTCCTGAATCTATCCCTTCGTTTCTGTTTCTCCTCCCTGGGTCCAGACCTCCTGTGTCTTCTACCTTCCACCATCCCTCTTCCACTGCAACTGTCACATCCTATTCAGCCTAAATCTTCATTCATCATTTACTTACTCACACTGGCTCCCCTTCCCAACATTTCATAATTCAGCCGTGCACAAACTACGGCCCGCGGGCCGGATCCGGCCCGTTTGAAATGAATAAAACTAAAAAAAAAAGACCATACCCTTTTATGTAATGATGTTTACTTTGAATTTATATTAGTTCACACAAACACTCCATCCATGCTTTTGTTCCGGCCCTCCGGTCCAGTTTAAGAACCCATTGTGGCCCTTGAGTCAAAAAGTTTGCCCACCCCTGTATCAATGGTACCAACTAGCACCAATGATTTCTCATATCTCCCTAGATTCAAACTTTCATTTCTTCTACATATCTTCCCACTTGTAGGGCTCCCAAATTCAGTTATTTTTTCCTAGTGAAATCTCTGTACTCATAAACTACATTTGTTAGGACCTTCCTACACATTATTCCTAATTCAGTCTAACAGTCCCTGAAAACTGGCCTTGGTTCCAGCTTCTTCCCACTTGAATCTACCCAATGTCCTCTTGCCAGTCTACTAGTTCTCAACTACTCCATTACTCATGCTATTCCCTTGATCAGAAACCTGCCATGACTCTCTATTTCCAACAGTGAACCAAAACTCCTAGGTCTCTTTGGCCCTCTCTTCCCTGAGAGATCACATTTACAGCTTCTCTCCATGTTCTCCTTGCTGTTTCCATGAACACTCTTCTCATCCCCACTCATTCTCACTCCTTTGGTATAATCTCTTATCTGAATGGATGTTTTATATCCTATTTAAGGATAAAATCAAGACTCTCTCCTCCACAAAGCCTGCCCTGACTATTGAGCCTGGTGTTGATGCATTTATTGCCTAGGTATTACCATTTAGCATTGAATTAAAAGCTGATCTGCATCGTCACCTTAAGATTTGGGGTCAAACATAATTAATTTTTAAGTATTCATCTTCCCATTCCTTGAGTTTTTTTTTTCATCAGGTCTCTCCTACATGCTTGGTGAGGAGAGCATTGAGGGTTAGTTGACATCTATGACTATGATCAGTTGCATGGGAAGTTCAATTACTTGCACAGATTTGATTTTTGAGGAAGGAGCACAAAGATCAGTCATTCCAAAGCATACTTTTAAGGAAATTCAAGTAAATTAAAATATTAACCACAAACATTGCCTTAGTCCATGACCACTTAATTGATGCTGTTCACCCTATGTTCAAGACATCCTGATGACATTTCAGGGATACACTCCTCTCTAGGAGCCCAGTGTACTCCACTCCTACTTGTTATGCTGTATGCTTCCCGAGAATCAATTGTGTGTGTTCCCAAACCTTTTAATGCTAGTTTTAGTTAAAATTATGTAATTTATTTAAATATTATGCAAAACTGTTAAATATGAATGCAAAGAGAGTTGTTGTTTTGATAAAAACCAAGTTGATTGCTTTGGAACAAGTCAATATGAGAAGTTGAAAAAAAGAACCAGTGATGAATTGAGTGTGGGTGAGACAACTCTAAGAAATTAGCCAAGATCATAAAAGTCCTGATGAACTCTGCATTCAGGTTGCTTAAAAATACATTTCAGGCTCTTGTTTTACTTTTAAAAACATAAAACAAAGCTAGATAATGTGAATTATGTATTCTGGGAATGGTTTTGGGGGAAAGATGATGTAGAACTTTAATTAGAAGACCCTTGTTCAAAGCAAAATTATTGGTTCTATATGAAAGAATTGGCAAATGAACATGCATTTATGTTTAAGGTAAAATAAAAGTTTACTATTTTTATGTGTATGTTTATAATAATTCAGTCCACTATCAACCATTATTCCAGACTGTCAGATTAAAGCAGTTCTCTAGTGAACACCGCTCAACTTCAGCACAGGTGTAAAAATTTCCCCAGAATTGTTGAGCAGAAACAAGGCAATTTATCTTTTGAATACTAGACTAGAACCTCACATTCCACTGATGAGGTGCAAGATGCAGCACTTCTGTGGTAGGTAGCCTCCAAGAAACCTCCTAATGATCTTTACGTCCTGGAGTCACACCCTGTCTAATCCCCACCTTCATCCAATCAGGCTGTTCTACAAGATCCATAGAGTAGATCAGAAGCTATGGTGTGTGACTTCCAAGACTGGGCCATAAGAGCTTCTAGCTCAGTACCTCCCTCTCAGTGGGGGAAGTCAACCACCATGCTGTGAGGACACTCAAGCAGCCCCGTGGAGAGACCCTTGTGGTGAAGAAATGAAGACACTCAACATCAGCCAACACCACCTTGCCAGCCATGCAAGTGAGCCACCTAGCCCTAGTCAAATCTTCAGATGATAGTAGCCTTCCCTGACATTTGACTGAAAAATTCATGAGACCCCAAGCGAGAACAGCCTAGCCATGCTGCTCCTGAATTTATGACCTTCTGAAACTGAGAGATATGAAATTATTATTATTGCTGTAAGCCATTATGTTTTGGAGCACTTTGCTATGCAGCTTCAGATAACACACCATTGCTTACACAGACCTGCTGTTTCGCACCAGGAAGAACCCAATGCTGAGCATTAATAGCAGGAAGAATGCCCACTCTTCTGAGAGTACAAAGGACACCGTGTTTTTTGTCCTCATGGAGCTTATAAATGATAAAGGAGAAAGGAAAAAAAATCATTTTGAACAGTTTCTAGGACAGAGCCACAATACAAAACAAATCTGCTCAATCGTTCCATGGTCAAGAGTAAGGCAGGGTAAAGAGGAACCACAGAGGGACTCATTTTCCCTTTTATTCACACTTTAAACCTGAACTACACATATCATACCCCCTAACAGAGTCAGAGGAAGCCACGAGGAATCCATGTCAAGGTGTGCTTCTTGTGCTCTGAGCTCCAGACACAATTCTGTGAAGGTTTTCTGCCACACAGTGTGAATGTGATTTTTCTTGTTAGTATCGAACCCCAGCACTCATGGGCCATGAGCAGCAATGCTCATTGGCAGATTGGTCATAGCTTACTGAGCACTGGACAACAATATTGATCACTTCATCCCTCTTCACGAACTCCTGTTAAAACTTAAGAAATCAAAGAGGCTGTGTCTTTGGTGCTTCAGCCTGACCAGCCTAAATATGACCAGTTGCATTTTTTTAATGATTCGTCTACCCAATTGCTAAGCCATGGATCTGATGTTTTCACCAGGAGTGGGAGTCTGCCCAATGCTAACGGCACCTCAAAAACCACCATCAAAAGAGAAATACCTCTTCTCTATCCCCAGACATAAAATAAGAAGAAAAGCTTCATTCAACAGAGACTTAACGTAAATACACCTCTCCAAGTGATGAAAAAACTTCTAAAACATCTTCTTCCTACTCCTTACCCTAGACTTATTTAAATTTCCCTGCAGCTTGAATCAGATCAATATCCTTCTGCTTAAGAATCTGAAATGATTCTCTAATGCCATCCAAACAAATGTCCAAGCATCTTAGGATGACACTTAAGTGACTCTTGCTTCAAATCTAGCCTCAAGGTACTTTCCAGTTTTATCTCTACTCACAACTCATGGATGTGAACCAGGAGCCCAACAAATGCTGATCATTCTCAGGACACATCAAGCACTTCTGTGCCTCTGGCTTTCACTTTGGCCATCCTCTCTCCCTGGAATGCTCTCTTCCCAGCCACCAGCCTTCCATGCATCACTGGAGCACAGCAGTTTCAATACCACACACAACAGGACCCCTCCCATGACAATCCAGTGACTGTTGCCACCTCCAGACTTTTATGCCACTCACAAGAGGTTGCTTTCTCATTCAACAGTGCAGCTTTCATAGAGGTTCTATAAGTATTTTATTTCACCTCCAAGCTGAAGTGTCTAGAGAATGGGAATCGAGTCTCATTTGTTGCTGTTTCCTCCACAGTACCTAGTAGTGACCTTGGCATTCATAAGGAGCTTAATATATAGTTGGTGAATAAATGAATTACTGTGTCCCATTAATGTGTTCTTGCTTTTCCAAAGCTCAGTTAACAGCTTACCTCATGTATACATTTATTTCCAAGGGAGAACCTAAAAAGACAAGAGTAGGGATGTGACTTAGGATGGACAGTGTCATTTCCCTGAAGAGCTTTATCCAACAACTGCCCAGGTAGCCACTTTTCATTTCTAAATCCAATCATCTAACTTCATTTAATTGGACTGACTGCATCTTTCTTGTAGAAGGAGGTGAAGTTCGTGGCTACTCAGGAGATATAATTTAATGGGAATTTTAAAAATGTCCTTTTCTCCTTCAATTCATCTTTTAAAAAAATGATTCTTTACATATTTTTAAAATTATTCCATTTGAGATTCAAAGTTTAATTTTAATGTAACTATCCTTGGGAGAGGCCACACTTAAGGTGTGAAGATTATTAACAATAACGACAGAGGACCAGTAAGATACGAGATTTTGGAACTAGGGAAGTGCAAAAAGAAGGTGTAGGAGAGAGGGTTACTAAAAACAGGAAGTGTTCAAGGAAACTACAATTTTGTGAATTTTCTGGAGTTTGGCCCCATCCTTAGCAGAATTTTAAGTGGTAACTCTTCATGGACCAGAAAACCTCTCTGCTGATGAATAATCACAATCTGACATTTTTTAACCTACCCACTCCCAGATCTAACATAATTGCCTGTGACAGAGAGCCAGATGTATTCTGTGATGTAATTATTTTCTTTCTGGGGTCCATCTTGTGGGTTCGTGCACATGCACACAAGTACCACGTGTCTGTGTGCACACACTCACATCCTGCGTAGGCATGGAGACAGCTCGCTGATCCTTGACACCCCATTCATTTTCCCTCCTAATATGATACATCAGAAGCACACTGAAATTTCTGGGTGTGTAGTAAAACATGAATCTGTGGAAAATAATTTAACATAGTAAAATCCATTCAAATGATGAAATGTCCTGTAGAGTTAATTTGAGAGGGAAAAAGAGACTACTGGTTCAGATGGCCATTTAAAATATCTTTTACTTCTCATAAATAATAGGCTAGTTAAGATGCCCATTTTACTTACATCATGCTCATGAGTTCTATATGCCATTTCTAAATTCTCATCCTCTCCTTAAGCCTTCCAAATAATAATAATGACAACAACAGTAACAACAGTGGTTAGATACAACAAAGAGCAAAGACCAGTGGAAAGTTTTCTTCCTCCGAAGATGAATTTTTGAATGGCTGCACTCTACGCCTTGAATCCATTATGGTTAATTTCAGATTCCGAGGATGATTAACTCTGACTGGTGGAATAAAAGGCCACGACCAATTATTATTCAGAAAAATCCTGCTGTTTAGCCAAAGAGTGTACAGTGCAATCCAGTCCTTGATGTTCCTGTGATAAACGCTCACATGACAAGGTTATTTGGTGTAGAGCAGCCAGAGTGGTTGCTATGGCAACCTGTTCACAATGCTCATAAATCTGAGGTGTAGTTATCCTTGCTGTGTATGCAAAAAAAGGGGGGGGGGAGGAAAAAGAGACCTACAAAGCCAACTCAAGCAGTTTAATTTACAGCGCTGCCTCAGAAAAAAAAAAGAGAAAAAGAAAAGAAATGGGCAAATGAATTCTAAGATAATAGACCTCTCCATATTATATTCTTTCAAAATACGGGCACTTAGGACTCAAACACTCTCTTCAAAGCCAAAAAGACTTTTAAGATAATCATTATGGTAGAGAATATAGGTCATCATTAGCACCAGGAGTGACGGAAATAAAAGAGGTGGTTTGAAATTCACGTTTGTCAGCATCAAATGTTTTCCCTTGGCACAGTTAGCAATGCAAACAGCTGTTGACAGCACATCAGGACAGGTACATTCGATGGGGAACAAATGGCTTGTTTAGTCCCTGCTTCCTAGAAATGATGGGTTGTAAGTCTAAGGGGCCAAAGGTCAAGCAGACAATGATGAAATATCCCCCACAGATCCAATGTCAGGTGGTTCAATGTTAAGATCGCTCTGATATGCTCTCTCGGCCTCGCTTTCAGCTCACTCAAGCCCCATTAGAAATAAGGCAGCCTATTAAACCAGCAGGCAGCAAAGCTTTTCTCATCTGAGTATAAGCTCCCTGGCCACCTGGCTCTTTGACCCCCTGTGGTTTATTTCAACCATTATCAGTTTTCTAAATAAAAATTGGGGAAGAGTTGAACCCTTTGAAGTGACAATTCTTTAACACTTTGGAATGTGAGAGCAATCAGCTCTGAAGTTGTCTAGAATGACAGAGAAGTCTGATATGTTAATGGTCTAGTTCAAATTAAGACTAATATTTGACTTATGCCATCTAACACTGGAGATAGCTCAATTAGAGAGCTTTGATGAGCAAAGTCAGTATGTGGTCAAGTCTCAGAGTACACAAACATATGGGGCATTCCAGGCAACACTAGAAGTGCTCAGTTGTATAAAATTAGAGAGAAACAGCCTCTGCCCCTGGTCCTCAATTCTGACTCAAAACTTAAGTTTCTTCACTGGTCTGTGATAGGGTACCTACAAGGTATGTGGCTTCCCCGCTAAGCCTACGCAAAGACCAAGGCAGATCCTGACCAAGATATATTCATTAGCCAAATAGTTAGCTCATTTCAGAGTGAGCAAGAATATACCAATATGTAAATATTCACTCCACATATCTTCCCAAGAATGCTTAAAAATTCTGTCATTTGAGATAACTTTTTTGGTTTAAGACATATCGTCTTATCCAAAATAGATCCCCTTGTGATTTGAAGAGGTTGAATATGTAGACTTTAGTGCAGTGTAGCCAAGCAGACTTTGGTGCAAAGAATTTTATCAGACTCTTTGCTGAGAGCAAGTGAACACATGGAGCACTTAGGATGGGAGGAACATTGAAGGAGAAAAGGGAAGTCTGGGGCTTTGCAAAGATAATCTTGTCTCCAAGTCTATGAGATCTTTGAGGATATGGACTGTATTTCTCAATTATTATATTTTAAATGCCTAGCACAGTGCATGGGACATGGAAAAGCCCATTGTATTCTAGAGGATTTGATACAATTATATAGTTTTGTAGAAGACACACTGTCCTCTAAAAAAGTTAATTGCATATGTGCCCAAATGTTCCAATTCATTTCCCATTGTATATATGAATAGATAGGTAGAATGAAGAGAGTGATGAGAGAAAGAAAGAAGAAATTTCCTTCCTCTTATATTATTGGGTTCTCCCAGAAGACTTCTTAGTACCCAATCACTATCCTAGAATTCCAAATACCTTGAAAAATTCTGAATGTTCCTTTGTTTATTATTTAATGAGGGCCACTTTCCCACTGAGCACACCCCATGGTGTGATCTGAGGTTGGGCTCCATGCATGGTAGCTGAACTCAGTCCTGCAATGCTGAGTGCTAGGCCTAAACCAATGGCCTGAGTGCACACTTTTCCATTGGCCAGGCCAAACCCATACACCACTCACATGATACTAAATGTGGGTTTGCCTATACTAACTTGCTCCACTTGCACTCAGTTGGGAAATTATGCAGATGTATCCTTATTCTCACAATACTCCATAGCAAAGAACCATTCATGCCCTTATTTGATAATGATATTAACTCCTCTTAATTGAGCACTTCTTTGTGCCAGGCACATATAGACCTACACACAACCTTCTTTTTTCCATACTCTGTTAGATTACTTGTAGAGTTTTTCACTCATATAAAGTTACATGTATGATCTCATTTGACCCTCACAAAGCATTCTAGAAATAGGCACTATCATTACCTTATTTATATATGAGACAACTGTGGCTTGGGACCAAGTTAAGCACCTTGTCCAAAGACACACAGCTAGTATGAGAAGTTAATGGGGTCCAGAACTATCACTCTGGGATCCCACATATTAACTGCTATGGGCCAGCACTGGCAGAAACAATGAATCTCTGATCAATTTGCCAAATGACAATGTTGGAGAAAAAGCAGCTACATGTTATAAATGGTTTCAAATTTTAAACCAAAAATGTTGCTATTACCTTAAAATTCTGAATACTCTTTCTTAAACAAGGAGAGGAAAGAATGTCTTTCTGGAAGTCAGGGACTTGGGCCTGAGTCCAGATGAGACAAAAGAAAAAAGGAAAGGGAGCTGAAGAATGCTAGAACAGTGCTGTTGTTTGAGCATTTTAACTTGGGCATGTATGTGACTTCTTACCATATTGCAGCACAATTCTACAAGCAAGTTTACAACTCTACAAGCTTGCCCAAGAGGCCCTATTGGCAGAAGAAGCTTCCTTTTCTTTCTTTTTAAAAAAATATATTTTATTGATTTTTTACAGAGAGGAAGGGAGAGGGATAGAGAGTTAGAAACATCGATGAGAGAGAAACATCAATCAGCTGCCTCCTGCACACACCGTACTGGGTATGTGCCCGCAACCAAGGTATATGCCCTTGACCGGAATTGAACCTGGGACCCTTGAGTTCACAGGCCAACGCTCTATCCGCTGAGCCAAACCGGTTAGGGCCTACCCATTCTTTCTAAGCCTCAATTTTTTCATTAGCAAAAGAAGCTGGATTAGATCTCTCTCTCTCTCTCTCTCTCTCTCTCTCTCTCTCTCTCGTTGTGCTAAAAACACAAATATAAAATCTACTTTTTAATAAAATGTAAGTGTACATGACAGTATTGTTAACTATATATAAATTGTTGTATAGGTTTCTAGAACTTTCACTCTTGCATGACTAAAACTCTATACCTCATTGAAGAGCACTTCCCCATGTCCCCCTGCCTCCAGCTCTGCAACTACCATTTAACTCTCTGTTTCTATGAGTTTGACTACTTTATAAAAGTAGGAATCATCCAGTTTTTGTTCTTCTGTGACCGGCTTATTTCACTTAGCATAACGTCCTCAAGTCTCATCCACATTGTAGCATATAACAAGATTTCTTTTCTTTTCTTTAAGGCTGAATGATATTTCATTGTATGTGTATACCACATTTATTAAATCTATTCATCCATTGGTGAACATCTAGGTTGTTCCCATCTCTTGGCTGCAATAAACACGGGAGTGCAAATATATCTTTGAGATATTTATTTCAATTTTTAAAAATATAAATACCTGGAAGTGACATTGCTATACATTCATTCTTTGTGGAACCTCCATACTGCTTTTCATAATGGTGGCAGCATTTTAGATTTCCAACAGTGCACAAGGGTTCCAATTTCAACAAACAAAATAATCAATAGAGTAAAAGGGAAGACTATGAAATGGGAGAGAATATTTGAAAGTCATATAACTGATAAGGAGTTTATATCCAAAATATATAAGGAACTCCTACAACTCAAGAACAAAAAAAAAAATAACCCCCAAAATGGGCAAAGGACTTTAACAGACATTTTTCCAAGGAAACATATAATGGCCATTGGTATATGAAAACATGCTTAACATTACTAGTCATTAAGGAAATGCAAATCAAAACCATAATGAGACATATATCATACCTGTAGGATGGCCATTATAAAAAATAATGTCTTAAAAGTAATTTCTACTTTGACAATCTGTGATTCTAAATTTAAATAACCCAAACATTGTGAGTTGCAAAGGATGCTACGAATATCATATATATTTTACTTGCAGTGAAGCCCGAGGACTTGATTCAGTGTGTCTTTACTTTCTATTTAAACACAGTTTTACAGTCTGATTCTTTGATTTCCAGCACCTTAATATATTATATTAAATCAATGAAGAGGAGTGGGGATGTTCAAAGCAGCAAACTGACGACAGTACAAAGTGACTCCTGACATCCTGGTATACAACAGAACAATGAGAAGAAGTAGACAAAGCATTTTTAATTCAGTTTATTGGCCTCATAAACTTGGACTAGTGAAAGTATCATTGCATCACAATAAAGTATTTAATGTGCATCATGTTTACGGCTTCTTTTAGGAGGCAAATGATAAACTCCTGAGTTGCTCTAACTAGGCAAACTTGAATGAATTAAGAGCATCTGAGAGATAGGGTGAGGAGGAGCTAAGAGCCTGGAGCCATTTACCCCTGCATCTGGATCCCACCCCCATCACTTGCTATGATGAGACCTTGGTCTCCATTCTCTCTTCTGTAAAGTGGGGATGATGATACCATATAGAGCTTTGGGAGGACTCAATGGGATCATAATGCTTGTAAGGTGCATGTCCTATAGTTTGAACTCAGTGAGTGTTGGCTGCTGCTCTGATAAGGAAAACTGGTAGAAAAATGATGGGTGTTGTCCATCCAGCCTATAAAGCAGAGCTATGCAAAACAGGGTGGGGAAGAGAGCACATTGGGTGTTCCCTTAGACAACTTGGAAGAGGCCAAGTGAGAGTGAATGAGTTCGGCCTACTCCTAGAGCTTTTGTTACCGCTCTCAAGAACACTGAGTTTTCTCCCACCCTCTAGGGCTAGCAGATCTTCAAAATTTTCTGAGTTGCTTGTTCCAGACCTTGAATTTCCATGATGCACAGAGACAACTTTATCTGTGGAGAAAAATGAACTGGCACTTGATTTTCCATTAAAGCAACTTATGTGTCATGTCTTTGAGGGATGAATACCTTTTATAAGTGTATGCTGCCAGGGGACAAGGCTTCCATCAAGCAAGTCATCAACTATGGGCAAAATTTAATGCATGGATAGACAGAGGGGGCAAGGCATGTTTAGGTTTTGAGGGTCTTCCTAGACCTTTTTATGTTAATAGGTCAAGATAATATGAATATCAAATAGCTTTAAAATGTTACCAAGATATCAAATTAATATTTAACAATATCATCACATAGGTATAGGGGAGACACTGAGAGAGGAGAGGATTTCCAGTCAAGTGTTTTTATAAAGAGAATGCTGAAGGAGCTGTTGAAGAAAACTCTTTCATGCCCCATCTTCATTTACTAAGAATTCACTGGTTAAGAAAGAAAATAAGTTGATGCACATTATTAGAAAGCAAATGTACTCTTAAAAACAAACAAGTTTAATCTCAATTTAAATAAAAATGGAACTAATTGTCTGTGTATTTTTATTTCAACATGAGATAGAAAACTATATGCATACATATTTGCATATAAATCCATGGACATATGTTCAAAGATTCAGATATAATGTGTATAGTCCCACAAAATGATACCTTACTTCAGCATTTTAGATAAGTGAATTCTTTATGTAAGCATGGTATGTGCTAGTTAAAGCAAATACTGTATACAATAACTGTTTCAATGGAATTCTTTAAACCTATGTTATTCTACTCTGGTCCATCTTAAACAGAGCTATTAAATGCGCTCTGACATTTTATGGTGAACTCCGCTCAACATTGGGCACGTTGATACCATGCTGTGCTGTGAAGCGCTGAGACTTTCATTGGCCCACATGCCTTTACCTGGGGCCAGTCAACTGTATTTTTTTCAATTCTCCTCCTTCTAAACATTTAGTAGCAAGAATCCACATAAATCAAATATATTAAACACTTAGATAAAAAGTACAAAACCAGCAAGGATAGGTGAAAAGTGTGTGTGCTGGGGGCAGGGATGTTGTTGGTGAGAGCATGTCCCGAGGTTCCTGAGGGGCCCAGATGTTCTTGTGTGACTTTGCCTATTTCCAGTTGGTAATGCAGCACAGTGATTAGGATTCTGGAATTTGGATCCTGCTTTTGCTCTTTTCTGTGTGTCCCAGGACAGTGTATTTAACCTCTCTGAATGTTACTTCCCTCATCTGTGAAATGGACCCTAGCAATGTTGAGTGTCATCAGGGGTTATTGTGAGAGTTCAAAGGTGCTCAGCACAATGCCTGGCCCCAGTGGCCATTCATGACAGGTAGCAATTGACATCACTTCCTTTAGGTCGTTCAGACCTGATCACCCTAACTAAAATCATGGCCCTCATACACACTCACCTCCTAACCCCTTTCCTCAACATTCTATATACAGCCCATTCTATGTGTGCACCCTTTTTCTTATCTATGTCAGATAATACAATGAAAGCTCCATTAGAGTAAGATTTTTATCTCTTTGTTTATTCCTAGAAAAATCCCTGGCATTTAGTAGGTGTTCAGGGAACTTTTCTTTAATGATGAATGAATGAATTGGCCCATGAGGAATGAATGAATTGGCCCATGAGGATGTGGACAGACAGCACAATGGAGCACCATTCCTGCCATGAGGCTGGGTAGACAGACAGATGGTCAGATCGTCCCATTCTTGGAGGCCTACATGCACATGAGGTAGTGATGAGATACTGCCTGAGATGACTCACTACTTGCCTTACGAAGTCCAGTGAGATGATGGAAGGAAGAAACAAGGACAAACAGAGGTCTCTCTCTCTTTTTTAATTAATCTTCACCTGAGAATATTTTCCATTGATTTTTTTGAGAGTGGAAGAGAGGGGGAGACACAGAGGGGGAGAAACATCAATGTGAGAGAGACACATCGATTGTTTGCCTCCTGCATGTGCCCCAACCAGGACCAGGGATTGAACCTGCAACCAAGGTACATGCCCTTGACTGGGATTGAACCCAGAACCCTTCAGTCTGCAGACTGATGCTTTATCCACTGAACAAAACTGGCTAGGGCAAACAGAGGTCTTCTTTAGCACCACCTGGACATGTCAGTGCCTGCTCCAGAACTCGGTTTCTCCCAGAACACGGTTCCTGTCTGCAGCCTTGTGTGTAGGGAGAATAAGGCACCACCTATGTTCTGCAGCTCCAGGGCCTATGGCAAGTCCCTTTCCTCCTCTCAAATTCTTTCCCAAACACTGAAGGGGTTGCCACAGTGACCTTTTAACCTAAAGTTTGGATATCTGTCAAAATGCAAGGGTTTTTTAGCAATGTCAACAATTTTACTTCTTGGAGTGAGTGTGGGATCTAATGTGCAGGTCTTTTGGAATAAGGGTTAGCAAGGGCACTAGGCTCAGGAAAAAAGGGAGGATGAAAGAGAGAAGCATTAGGTGAGGTATGACAAACAGCCAATTTTCTTATTTTGCCCAAGGCTTGCCTTGCCCTCTGGCACCTGTGAGCAAATATCCTCAAATATACAGCAGCTTTTAATTCTGTAGTAGTTGAACAACTGTTTGAGAAACCGTTTTCAGTAAACCCCTAAAAGGTGGCAATTTTGCAATGTTTGCACATTTACTTAATCCAAGGGAGACAAAATGTTGGTTGAAGTTGCTTTGGGACCCTGAGAGTAACCAAAGGCAAGATGCCTTTTATATTGCAAAAATGGTCAGGCCTTGAAGATGAGGAATAGTATGACGACGAAGAATGAGACAATCCTTTTGGAAAAGCTTAGTTTGGCCTCTGGATTTACCATTACTTTTGGAGGAAGAGAGCTATGTTCCATGGTTCAAGAAATGATAAAGATGGAATCGGTAGCCCACGTTTATGAGGAAGAAAAATTATAAAGCGTCAAACCAGTAGGAAAATTTACTCAATAAAATAAATTGCAAGCCTGCCCTGGAGTTGGCACACATTCTGTCTCACCCATCAAGTTATAAGTTTCCACAGCCAGCAAATAATTGCTCAGAAAAAAGGTCTTTAGCACCAGGAAATAGCTTCAGGCTGGTCAGTTACTTCTGCATACCAGGGCTCACACTTGTGTCCCATGTTTTAGAAAGGTTTCTATCAAAACTGTTTTAAATCAAAAAGGTTTTATGTCTTAAAGGATTAACTCTTGTTCTCATCCATGCCAGATTACAGTGTGTCTATATGCACATATTTATATATATGAATATGTTACTTCTGTCTTCACTTAATTATTTATTCAATATTTAAAAAATCCTCATTAGATGCTTGCAGTACATCAGTGTGCCTCTATGAAGGAGGGAATCCACGTTTAGATGTATAAGGATCCCTTGGCTTCATAGTCCTATCTGACACAAATACATATGGGTGTGCACCTGTGGCCTTTATGCACCCTCTATATCAGCGGTTCTCAACCTGTGGGTCGCGACCCCTTTGGTGGTCGAACGACCCTTTCACAGGGGTCGCCTAAGACCATCCTGCATATCAGACATTTACATTACGATTCATAACAGTAGCAACATTATAGTTATGAAGTAGTAACGAAAATAATTTTATGGTTGGGTCACAACATGAGTATTTAAAGGGCCAGAAGGTTGAGAACCACTGCTCTATATTCTTAGATCGTGATGGAGAAATTTGTGATTTGTACCTCTTCTCCATGCAAGTGCCAAGATGCTATTCTTTCTAGCTAGCATCTGGAATGAGAAACATGGGTAGAATTTCTATTTTTTCATGTTCTCTTAGGGAATATAAGAGGAGATGGTGGGAATGAAGAGTTTAGGATTCTGTACCTCAATCATAAACATTTTCAACCCCAAGTACTCCTAGCCTCAGGGTATTGAAGGGAACTGGCCAGAGTGGCCACTGATGTCAGGAAGGAATGGAAGAAGCTCTCAAATAATTATAACTGCTCTTGTTGTCAAGAACTAAGGAGTAAAACTGTTCCCCTCTGTGATAGAGTAAGGCCTCATTTCAGATTCATAGTATTTTCAAGATATGAACAAGGTGAGCTTTAGAAGATACAGGACTTTTTCCTCCTCCAAACTTTTCCAAGCTGCATACTACCTTTAAAAATCAGGTCAAGAATGACCTTCATGCCCTGACTGGTTTGGCTCAGTGGATAGAGTGGCAGCCTGCAGACTGAAGGGTCCCAGGTTCAATTCTGGTCAAGGGCATGTACCTTGGTTGCGGGCACATCTCCAGTAGGAGGTGTGCAGGAGGCAGCTGATCGATGTTTCTCTCTCATTGATATTTCTAACTCTCTATTCCTCTCTCTTCCTCTCTGTAAAAATCAATAAAATATATATATATATATTAAAAAATGACCTTCGCATAGAACTTGACCTCAAGAATTGATCTACTTTTCAGTTCCTCCTTTGGACACACTCTGTACCAATTTTCATGCATTTTCTACAAGTAGCTGCAGATTGTTTTCCAGCTACCTCATGTGTAAATGTTATCTCATGTGTGAATCAGTTTCCTTAGGGCAATGAATCCTTCCCAGTTATTGACTGTCATAATAATTCATACATCTTTTTACATTTAAAAACACATGGTGTGAATAACAGATGGTATTTGTGTCCTGTACCCAAATACCATCTCTTCCGACTTGTCCTGAGGATACCTGAGATTTCTGCTCCCACGCACTAAGAGATTTTTGATCCAAGGCATTGATCTTTATATGGAGAGATAAAACAATTGTACACTGATATATTCACTCAGTTTTTAACTCAAAGATTTCTCCTGTGCCCTTACTCTGTATAAGGCATACTGCTGGGTAAAGGTGTATGGGTGTGTGGGGGGGCAAAGTGGAATTGGAGATTGCCTTTGCTTTCCAGGAGCGTGGTAGTCATCACTCACTCTCACCACTTACTCGTTCTGCTCACCTTAGGAGTGAGGAGGCACTGGTAGGGTTGTATTGGCTGCCTCCTGGTGCTGGAAGCAGGGCAGATGACTAGTTTGCTAATGACTAATTTGTTAATGACTAGTGGCAAGAAGTTGTGTGTGTTACTTGCAGGCTGGAGCATACATGTGAGCTCTCTCTCTCTTTTTTTATGCATGGTGACCAGCAGAGAATGAGATGGTCACTGCTCCATTAGCCTGGCCCCTGAGTGACTGCCATGATCAGAGTCCCTCAGCTGGTGGACAAGGAGCATGAGTGAGACAAAAGCCTTTACTGTTTAAAACCTTTGAGATCAGGGGGTTATTTGACTGATACAGGGTGCTTATCCTTGTAATGTAGGAACAAGACATGGGCATCAATAACTGCTATAAAGGAGAAAGTTGTAAGGTAGACATAGCAAAATTCTTATGGAGAGAGATTCCTCAAGGTATAGAGTATCAGTGAGCACCCAATAGAAGAAATGGCAACTGGACTGGGACCACTTTAGAGAAAAAGAGTAATTCAGACAAGAGCATTCCTGAAACATTGAACCCAGGTCTGGAGGGGGAGTTAACATTCATAGGATGTTCATAGTGAATAATTCAGGCTGAATCATAATTATGCTAATAATAAGTTGCTATTTACTGCATGTGCTCACCATGTGTCTGGTTATGTGCTAAGTGGTTTGCATGTATTATTGCCATCAACGTCCACAGTGTCCCTGGGAGGTAGGTGCTGTCATCATCCCAATTCTACAGCTGAGGAAACCAAAGCTTCCGGAGGTCATGTAACATGCTCAAGGTCCCATAGCCAGTGGGTATCACTACAGAGGCTCAAATCCCAGCCTGACCCCAGCATCCATGTGATATTCTGCTTCTGAAAAGCATCTTAGCAGCTGTTGAATGAAGGGGGAGTCTAGAGTTATGTGTTAGCAAGACTTATCTGTTAATGCAGCTGTGCCCACTGCCACTGAGCAGGAAGCAAGCTTTTTCAGAAGGGACCCAGCTAGGTAAGTTCTAATGGAGAAGATGGGTGCAGAGGCAATGCTTGGGTCCACTGAGGGCGCAGTGTGCCTTCAGACCACAATGTTGTGATTGGCTTCTGGTTTCCCAAGACCCTCCTGAGGTCTCAATTCTAGAAGACACTGAAAGAAACAGCTCTAACTCCAGGTGTCATGAAAACTGAGTTCCTTGTCACCAATCCTCATTCTGTCCTGGCCCACCCTTCAGTGTTTTTTTTTAAATATATTTTATTGATTTTCCACAGAGAAGAAGGGAGAGGGATAGAGAGTTAGAAACATCGATGAGAGAGAAACATCGATCAGCTGCCTCCTGCACACCCCCCACTGGGGATGTGCCCGCAACCAGGGTACATGCCCTTGACCGGAATCGAACCCGGGACCCTTGAGTCCGCAGGCCGACGCTCTATCCACTGAGCCAAACCGGTTCGGCCACCCTTCAGTTTTAATACTATCTTCCATCCCATCTATTGGGTTTGAGATATGAAATTTCCATGAGAATTTGACTCTTTGGTTTGGTGAGAAGTAAAAGCTGGTGAGAAGTCGTTTCCAGCTGCAATTTTTAAACCAACTTCAGCTTGACAGATGTAACTTCTCACGTGGGCTTTGTCATTTGCCCCAGAATAACCCACCACCATCACTTTGGCCTCCACCATTTGGTTTAAGCTCTTCCCTCTGCTGATTTGATCATCCTTTGTCTGTGCAGCTCTCAACTCTGCACCTCCCCTTTCTTAGCCAACCAATCTCCTCTCCTTCAAATACACCCTGAGCTCCTTAAGGGCAGGCACTGTGTCTTCTGCCTCACCCACAGCATGCAGTGGAAGCCTCGGCTGCCTCAAGTCTATTTATTTTCATATTTTCTGAAGCCATTGGCTGACCTATATTCTTCCTCTTACTTTTCTGTATAATGGCTAGAACACCTTAACATCTGTACTACCTCATTTGAACCTCTATTCCTTCAGAGCCATTTACGTTGAAAACTTTTAAGTCAATCCTGGGTTCAAATTATGGCTCCATAATTTTCTAGCTAAAATATCTTAGGTGAGCCAGGCCAATGTGCCCAGTAGTTGAGTGTCTACTCATGAACCAGGAGGTTACGGTTCAATTCCCAATCAGGGCACATGCCCGGGTTGCTGGCTCAATCCCCAATAGGGGGAGTGCAGGAGGCAGCCAATCAATGATTCCCTCTCATCATTGCTGTTTTTCTCTCTCTCTCCCTCTCCCTTCCTCTCTCTCTAAATCAATTAAAACATTAAATATTTTAGGCAAGTGCTTTAAAGTGTCTGCACCTCAGTTTTCTCATCTGAAAAATGGGAAAATAGTGATAACCATGTAGTATGATATATAAAGCATCCAGCACCTGGCACATATTAGATACTCTATGGAAAAAATCTGGTTCTTTGTCATCTACTCAATCTACTTCCCTGTGATCCTGTGTTAATTTATTTTTGGTGTGTGTGTGTGTGTGTGTGTGTGTGTGTGTGTGTATGAGTTTCTTTTTGGTTGTTTTTGTGTGTTTAAACCCAGGGTCTCTGCACCCTGCAAGGAGGGCTGGGATGCATTTTTTAGGAAGGTTATGACCCAAAGGCAAACAGCTTGCCTCAGAGCCAGCAGCCCAGCTCCAGCGGTTCAGCCCCATGATTCCTGCACACTCGGAAGCTTATCAAGTTGCAGGGAATTTGGTAGCACTAATCAAACATTTGCTGTGCACCACCTGGAACTGGTGTGTACTTTAAGATAATGTCTGGCTTCAGATTGGATGCTGGTGATTAGAGCAGTAAATTAGCCCCATGTCGTGGTTGCAGGTTTTCTTGGCCCACTTAGCACGTCGGAGCAGATTTCAGTGTGCAGATGTTTTTCAGCTTCCCTTTTCATCTCCAAGGAGAACAATTACAATATCCTGATGTTCCCTTGCTGTCCAATTATTCCCATTTTGCTTCTGTGTTTTGGCTTATCAATAACAAAAGGCAGGTGAACCTTGAAAGCCCCCTCATCACCTTTGTTGAAGGTGCCATCATGCTGGTAACGTGTGGTTTTCAGCTGAGTGAGAGAGCTCTGTTAAGATCTCAGTCATAGGGGAGCTTTCACATAATTGAGGGCTACTGGCCATTTGGGTTTATACTCACATGCCCATATCCCCCAAATACACACATGTGTATACCCTCTGAGTCCTCAGTTTCCTTGTGGTTTTCCACTTGAACATGGAATGCAAGACGGAGCAGTGGTTGGGAAGCTGGGAGGTAGACAGAGCACCTTATGGGGGCAGTTGGCTACATACCACCCAGCAGAGGGCAGCAATGCCTAACAGTCAATCTGAAATCCATTCCTTTATTTACAGACAGGCCAAGGCAGGTTGGGGGTGTCTTTGGGGCATCCTCTGTAGTCCCAAGCAAGTGGGGGATGTTACCTTTATGAAGTCTGTGGGATGATTTTCACTGAGGAACATAGAAAATCCTAGTGCCACAAAGCCCTTTAGAGAGCCCTGATCCAAATTCTGCACAGCAAGAGAATTTGTTCATGGATCCCCAGGCTGGTCCTGGGAGGGTCCATGCTACTCTTCACCTTGAAGGTGAAATCAACTGCTGGAGGCAGAGCCAGCATGTCATAGCTAGTCAATGCGTCTCCTCAAGCTCTTACTCCTCCTTTTAGTGCAGTGGGGTTAGCTCCCAATGGTTTTAAGAAAAAGTACAAAGGCTTCTAGTGTCAGCTCTCTCATTTTCAACCAAGTGTAATTTACGTCCAATCTCTAGTTCCTTGTGTAGTGCCTATGCTGGTATAAACTTGTGTATAAGAGCAATTGTCTTCCCCCTCTACTCAACCAAGAAACACTCCTTGGCTCTCTAAAGTGTTGTTCATTTTCTGGGGATTTACCCTTGGTATTGTTCCTTCTCCTCCAATCTACACTGCAAATGAATCTCACATTAACCTCACTGATCCTTCTCACCTTACCTCACTGTCAGGGGCTCCTTGGGGCAGAAAAAATGGGTCCAGAAGTAGAGAAAATAAAGAAGCTGGAAAAGCAGAGATTGGGGCAGCCACCTAAGGATATTTTTCAGATTGTTCTTCTATAACATCCAGGAGGGATAAGATTTAGATATTTTAACTTATGGAACAATGTGGAGCAAGATTAAACTTAGGTTGAAGGTGAAATTGGATCGAGGACATCATAAAGATTTGAACACCTGGAGGCCCATGAAAGGAGCCCCAGGAAGTTGGGGAGAAGGAGAGAAGGCAAGGGAGGTGGGGGTGTAACAAATATAAACCTTGCCTATATTGAAATTTTGTTTAAGATGCTCAGGAAAACTGTAGAAAAGACTCTTGCACTGGCTGGACAGTCCTCTGGGTGACCCCTAAGCCATTGCTACTCAGCCTCTGGGATTTGATGAGCTGGATGGAGTTTTGAAGTGCCTTGGCTAAAGTTGCTTCCATATGGTCACTGTGTTTTCCACCTAGAGTTGAGCTGTTTTAGTATATAGTGGGTCAGTTTCCTCTGTTTTCTATAGACAGTCTGCATAGAACTTCCAGCTGCTTCTGGGAGCTGCATGGAATTGTGGGAAAAGCAGTCTGCATGGAATTGGGAGACCTGGGTCTAGGTCCTGCTTTTCTCACTAACCCATTGTGATCTTGGACAAGTAACTTTCCATCTCTAGTTTTTAATTTGATTTTTATGTCAAATATAGGCCCTGGAATATATCAGAGAAGGTACATGTGTAGCACAAATTAAGCCAGGCAGTCTGTGCCCACAGTATATAGTGCTAATAGGTCATGGCGCTCTTTCCTACTGAACTAGACTCAGAATCCTTCTCAACACAATTTGAAACAGTTACTATAAACCAAATGGAACTTTTACTTGAGATTAAAATTGTTTTCCATCACTGGATTAGACAATTTAAAAGTTTTTTTTGCAGTTCTAAACTCTTTCTATACCATATATTATGCAAGAATGCCATGGTCAGAGAGTAAAGGGTATCTAGCAGCAATTTTCAAAAGAGCTATATTAGGTATAAAAAGAGACATCTAAAAATACTAGTGTCATGCAATCAATTAGAAGTATTTAAGAAGTGGCTATCAAGTGTCTAGAACTTTCTTATGTTTTTATACAGACATTACACCTAAAATACAACTATTTAGGGACTAATGACATCTGGTTTAAGCTCACTTTGACACACATGTCTTTCTAATAAGGCAGGGTAGGTAATCATTTAGTGTCCAAGTAGCAAAAATGGGGTGGAGAGAGTTAAGTATTTATGTGGGGAATCTGGGAAGACAATATGGTAGCTAGGTATACTGCAGACCAAGGCATAGAGATGAACTCAAGTGTAAATGCCTGTTTTGCATGCAGTCATCCCCTATACCTTCAAGTAGAATGAAACCCCACTGTCCTTGAGACCCATTATACTAATCAATACCTTCTGCCATGTACTATCTTTACCGCAGAAGTAAAAGCTCTTTAAAAGTAGAGATTATGTTTCATTCTTTTCTATATCACCAGCATCTAACACAAGTATTACTCCCAAATGTTACTTGAATTGAGTTGAAACCACAATTTTGTCTCCAGCTAGTCTGTCCCTTAAGGCATTTGTAGTCCATATTATTAGATCCCTAAAAGCTATGCCTAAGACACACTAAGAAAAATAAAATAAAATATTGACTCAAGTGTTGAAGTCCTCAATTGGCTCAGGTCAGGATCTAGAAGCAAAGGGAATATATCAAATCCAGTCTTGTGTCTTTGTGGCTTATGCAGTTTGGGATGACTGTGGTCAAGAGACCACAGGAAACTAAACTCAGGAGGTCTTTCCTTTCCTCATCCTTAATTTCCTCAACTATAAAATAAGAGGTTTGGTAAAAAAACATGTCTAGTGTCCTCTGAATCTAACATCCAATAATGTTTTGATTTGAAAAGTACAATTATTTTTTAACCAAATGTGTGCCAAGCTTCACTATCCACTTGAATTACGTGGAAGAGGGATTCAGGCCTGCTCAGTTCTGCTCAAAAAAGAGAGCTCTGATCCAGCTGGAGAAGGAGATAATTACGTGTCTAACAAGTGCAGAAAGCTGGTTGGCTTTGTCTGTGGAGAGAGGTTTATCAGAAGAGTTCAAGAGCAGCTTCCTCAGAGGACTCAAGCTAGGAAGCTAAAGGTAAGATTTTTCTTCTGAGAGGTGATGACCTAATGGGGCCCCAGAAAACTCAAGAACATCTACAGGTCATAGATCCTGGAAGCCAGAGCTGGGCAAGGCAGCTTTATATTTATCAAACAACTATAGAGTTGACAAGGCATTTTTATAAATGTTACCACTTTTGATCCCTGGCCCTAGTGCTCAGAGTTGTTATTTCTGTTTTCTAGATGAGATTCAAGGAGGTTTACAATAGTTAAATTAATTTTGAGAGAGAAAAAAAGAGCAGCCCATGACATCTGAAAGCTGGCCTACCACTCACAGTTAGGTCATGTTATTCTCATGTTGAACATAAAAAAATACTAGCCTCAGACAAAGTTACCCTGAGACCAGGATAAATGAGACAAAGCAAGGCTACTTCATAATTTTCTCTAATCATAGACAAAAACCAGGCTACCATACCACTCACAAATACAAAACAATTCCCCCTTGGGTAACATGAGTGACTTCTTTATCAGTTATAGATTTATTCTCATTCTCACTACAGAGAAGATTTACTAAGATACCCAATCATAGATTTTTCTCCACTTTCTGATAGTATCCAAACTAGAGCACACCTTTATTTCCTTAACTCTATTATAAATCACCCAACCAAAGCCCCAATTCTAGAATAGGTTCTTTCTAATATCCTATTACTGAGATGACCCATGGTCACTCATGGTGTGCATTCTTCCTTGCTGCAAAGAGTAATAAACCCAACATGTTCAACTATAGATATGTTCCTGGTTTTGCAGGATACTGACAATTTCTATAAGGTTAAATGGGTTGCCAGAGAGTTAGCAAGGGCTGGTATTGTAGCATCTTGCCCCTTGTTCTTTCCAGGGCACTACAATACTGAACAAGGCTAACCCCCATTACCATCATAGGAGAGAGGCTCAGAGAGTGTAGAGGCAGCCACTGGGAAATCGTTGCAAGGCACTGGGGTTTAAGAAGAATGAATCATCTTAATAATTTCTATTTGAATAGCTATTTCTTATTTGAGCCTTATATTACTCTAGTGAGGAAGGTAGAATGGGCATTACTGTGCCATTTGGCAGGTGAGATGGAAAATGACTTACATATGGTATTTAGTTAGTTTGTGGAGAGCTCCTTTCCTACAAATCTAGGCATAAAATGGAGTACATGCATAACATTCTTTTTGGCCATGGTCAAGTCCTGTGATAACTGCAAAATTAGAAGATGGGAAACTTGGTGGGGAGGAATTTACTTTAAAAGGGCATAAAGTTTACATAATTATGCATTTTGTGTGAGCAAATGATAAAGCTTTGATAAAAATTGGTGTGCCCTTAGGCCTCATTAAGAGATGGGGCTTGCATTGTAGAAGGGAACAGTTAAGATAGAGCAGGTCTGACAATCACATTTTAGAGGATCACTGGGTACTTGTGACACATTCAGAGGAAGGTAATGATTATGAAGAGAGGCTTTGGAACCAGGTCATAGGAAGTCTGGTCTAGGGAATGGGGACAGGGCAGTGAGCCTGGAGAACAGGTCACATGTTGGAAACATGGTAACTGTCATCAAACATAGGAAAGGCCATCACATAGAAGAGAAAATAGACTTTCACTATGTTACTTTGGAGGCAGAAGTAGGACCAGTGGGTGGAATTTATAAGAAGCCAGCTTTTGGCTCAATATAGAAGTTGTCTTTTTAACACAGAACTGTCCAACAATATAGATGTCAGTGAGTTTACTATTCCTGAGGTAATTGAAATAGAGCCTGGAGGACATTTGTTAAAGATGCTTGAGAGCATTTCCTGTACAAGGTGGGAGTTTGTGACATCTATGGTTGTCCCATCTCTAACATGCCCATCTGGGTTGTTCCAGACACTGTACTAGATTTGAGGTGGGAATGAGGGTAGGGAGCGATATTCAAGGATTAATAACATGCAGTCACCTTTCTTTCTTGTGTTTGTTTGTTTGTTTTTTGTTTTTGATCATTCACCACCTTGGGTTTTAATTTAATTATCTCTCTGGTCAGGTATCATCTCCTCATTAGATTCATTCAGTAAAAATCTACTGTACACTTTTGTTTTCCAGGTGTTCTGTGGATAACGTTGGTAAATAAAACAAACATGGACCCTCTTCTCATAGAGTTCCATTAAGGTCTTAAACTTTCAAACAGGAACCGTACCTCCCAAAGAGCACTAGTAAAATGTTGGCCCATAATTGTACTTGCATATGTAGGGATAAATTAATCCAAAACACTTTCTGCTAAATCACCTGCCTCTATCATGTTATCTCAGAGTTTCAAAGGAAAAATTATTTCCAGAAGTATTTGAAATCAGTTTTCACTAGAGATAGGAGATATCAGCCCAAGTTCAATTCTAAATGTTAACTGTACTATAGCTCACAGATTTGTCTCAAGAAGTAGTTCTCCAAAGATTTTACTCTGTAGATAAGGAATAAAGGGAGCAGTCTTCAGACCTCTTTACCAGTAATTCAATTAAGTTCAATTCAATCCAATTCAATTCGTTTCTTAATGGGGGCCTTTGAGGCACTATGCTAAATACTCAGAGACTTCAAGAACAAGTAAGACTTAGCTCCTAACCTTAGGAGCTCATTGTCTAGTTTGGAGCCACAGGAAACAGAGATAGAGATTACACTGATTTCTGGGTTCAAGAAAAAAAGAGGAAATTTCACGGGAATTTTGAAGGATATGTAATTTTTTTTTTGTAATTGTGGGGGGTGAGATCTTCTAGAAAGGCAGATGAGCTTGAAAAAGCCACCGAGATTAGAATTTATGGGATACCTTTGCAAAGCAGTCAAGATCCCTATAACTGGAGGTTGAGTAGGTACTGGTAGGAGGTAAAGCTGGAAAACAGGGCCATAGAAGACAGAGGCTAGGATGCCCAGACCAAGGGTTTATTTTAAATTGAGATCATTAGAACCATAGCATAGAGCAGGTGCACCTGGCAGTTTCATATGGATTGGAAGTGAGAGTGACAGGGCAGGTGTCTAAGACTAGAGATTATCCAAACAAACACGTGGGCATGTGAAATGAACAGAAGATGAATCTGAGGTGCCAAAGAGAGAGAATTTAGAAGGTGTAAGTTTTGGAATAAATGTCCCTGGGAAGGAGACAGGGAGAGGGAGGAATAGAGGTGGGGCAAAGAGCTAGGTTAAGAGCAAATATGAAAGGCTGGTTTTAGACACGGTTTTGAGATGTTGCTAGGATTCCAGGCTGAGAGTTTATTGGCAGTTGGAAGCCAGTGTCCAAAGCTTGGGGTAGGGGTTGTGTTTAGTATTAGGAATTCACAAGCCATCTGGGTGGAATCCAATGTTATGAAAAGATGTAACCATCAAGGGATGGAGGGTAGGGATCCTCAGGTTTGGGGGGGATATCTGTGTTTAGGGAGGAAGAGAGGCAGTAAAAAAAGACAGAGAGTGAGGTCTGTGATGAAAAAGTCACTGTTGAGTGGGCCACAGAAACCAGAGAAGACACTTCCAGAGAGGTAGACTGGTGGTCAATAGAGCTAATAGTGCCAGAGGTCGAGGCGGGCCAGGAATAAGAAATAGCTTTGGAGTTTGGTAATTACAGATGTTTGGAGGCCTTTGCAAAGGGTCTCAGCTCATGGTAGAAGAAGGAGGCAGGTGGCGTGGGGCTGTTGGAGTAGCAGAAGCAGGGTTATAAGTCACATTTCAAAGGGGTTAAGAGGTAAAGGGACATTTTGAGAGGATACCATGGGTGAAAAAATGTTTTATTAAGATATAACTACAAGGACCTATTTTTAGGAAGAAGTGGGTATAAAGTGAGAGGCTAAAGAAAGAGCAAGCATTAAGAACCCAAATCTACTTGTAAATGTCTCTTATTGAATTGATGGCCAGAAATCAGGATCCGGAGCTCCTGAAGTTGCTATTCCTCTTCTGCAGATAAGGGCTTAAATGCCAACCCCCAAAGTCATGCCAAGGCTCCTGTAGTCATCTCCTCTTGGCATGCTCCCACCATGTGCCCACCCACCTACCGCATGCCATTGAGAATGTCTTTAAATCCTCCACCTGGCAGTGATCTGTCTTTTCTCCGAACCTCTACTGTGTCAACTAAAACCAATCAGTTTAGCCTGAAATGATTTTCTTTACTGAATGTTTGTCTTTCCAACTAGACTCATGAGGGCCAGGAGCAGGTTTCATACTTCCATTGATTCTCAGCAACCTGTAGCAGGATTTGAGCACACAGCAGGTGCTCAATAATATCTTAGAGTCATAGAATTAAGTTGAGAAAGTCCAAGTACCTCATTTTCCTGATGTGGAAATTGAAGTCTGGAGAGGTTTTTATGACTTAATTTACTCATCTGTCATTTCTCAAACACTTGCTGAGTGTTTATTAGTGGCAGTCATTGTGCAAGGTGCTCAGGACTTCAGGAGACAATGAGATTCACAATCCAGCCTGGAGGAGAGACATGCGAACAGCACAGCAAAATATAAATTGTGTGAAGTAAAATGGTGCTCTGTAGAAGCTGCAGCAGGAGGAGGGGCTGTTAATTAAATCGAAGAAGTGAGATCAAGTCCAGTGAAAGGACCAGAGAGGGGGAAATATTTTCCCTGTGCCTTCAAGAAAGGTCAAGAACTTATGACTTCGTAGTATTCATGTCAGGATGTAGCCCAAACCTCCCAGAACAACACTGTTCCTCTTCCAACATGGAGTGGTTCATTGTCCCCAATCACAGTGTTTTACCCTTCCTTGGCCAGCAGGAATGTGGACACGCACAGTTTTCCTTCCTCTATTTGGAAGCTATTTGGTGACAGAAAGAGCCACTATTGCCTCTAGGGAAAGGGAAGAGCATAATGGAAATGGTGGAGCTGCCGAAGATTGGCTGGAGAGCATGGGATAAAAGGAAGGGGTTAAAAAACGTGGTCATTTGCTCACAGAGACTGTCCTGCTCACATCGCTGGTGGTTCAGTAGTATTACCTATGCAAATCTGAGGGTTTATTTATTCGTGTGTGTGTGTGTGTGTGTGTGTGTGTATTCAAGAGTATCTCTACAACAGCAGAGGGGCTCAGTCCAACCCAGGGGATCTATCTTCTGGTTAACACCAACGGCCATCTTGTTTGGGACTAGACACTTTTGTCTGAGTCCCCCAACTGTCTGTCCTGCAGTCCTAGAAGCTGGTTCTCTAGGTTAGAATTCCAGGTCAGCAAGAGTTTAATCAAGGGAGGGGGAAGGCAGGTGATGGAGAGCTAGAAACAATTCCACGTGGAAGGCTATATTTTACAGCAGCAGACACCCGATCAGCAGGAGAGACATGTGTTGGCATATCGGGGAGGGCTGAGGATGGGGGACTGCCACTGGCTGGTGACCTTGGGTCAGTCACTAAGAGCATGGGAACCCAAGAGTCCTCATGCCTCTCTGGACTTGACTCCTCATCCTTAATGTGAGAGGTGGGTGGGAGGAGGAACTAAACAGGCTCTGAGATCCCTTCCAACTCCAGTGGTCTCCAGATTTCTAATTGGAACCCCAAGAAGACAGCAGCTTGTCAATCTCTCTTCTCACCTCAAGAGGAGTTAGAAAATATTTGGCTCTGACTCTTGAGCAGGGGAAGTGGCTGCCCACAGACATCAGAGTGGAGATATTAATAGATTATTCCAAATGTTATATTTGCATAGATGCACCACTCATTATGCAGATTGCCAATTATGAACTATTTGTTCTTTCTTCCAGGGGGAGAAGTTGTTTATTTGCAAACTGCATGAGGGTGTCTTTGAGCAGCATGGAGACAAGGCCCTCGCTCAGGAGTTCTCTGAGATACCAGCAATTTACAAGGTTCTTAAAGAGCCAGTTGAAAGTCAGCAGTGAATACTGGGTAGTGAGGTGAGGAGGAGAACAGCAACAAGATTTTAAGATAAAGACTGAAATGAGAAGTCTTGAGATTAGAGTGATTAAATGTCTAATGTGAAAAAAAATAATTTTGCTCTAAGTTAGGCACAATCCAAAATGTGCTCAGTCCATTTCAGTCCACAGCGGTTCTGGCTGAGTCATGCAAAGAAGATCAGGTCCCTTCCTAGCAATTCAAAAACACACCACTTATTGAGCACTATTATGTAGGGGCACTGTCTTAAGTCCTTTACTTAAGTTATCTCATTTAACCTCATAGCTACTAGGACACATGGAAGTTTAGAGACTTTCTACATGCTCTCTTGCTGAACGGGTATTTGATCACAGGCTGTCTGATCCCAGTGCCTGTGCACTTAACCCTGCACTCTACTCTTCCTCAGGCACTTAATGCTTTAACCACGGGCCATTTTTCTCAGGGCTGTATATAAACACAAGGCTGGGTTCTGAGGGCATGTAGAAACAGGAGCATCTGATATAGTGCCCCCAATTGTCCTCTATTAGACTCCAGTGTTCCACTTAAGCCTCTAAATCTGAGAATTGCCTGAAGTTGGCTCCAGAGGGAGCATGAAGGTGATTAATGAGTTTTTAAGAGAGGAAATGAGGGAGGGATGTAAGAACCGTTTGTAATGAAGGAAAAGAGGAGGCTGAGACAGTAGTGGGACAATGACTGCAGCTAGTGTTAGAAAGGATAAAATCATAGACTCTTAGAAGCAGAAAGAAGCTTGGAAGTCATCTATTTAACGTCATACTCAATGCGGAACTAGAGAGCCTTGAGCTGAATAATCTAAATGTATGAAGATGATGGGGAAGGCTGTTTCCTCTCCATAACAGGTCAGGGCAAAAGGAAATCAATTAATAAGTCTTCATGGACTATATGTAGATGTGCCCAGGCTTGGGTAGGATATCATAGAGACATACAAAGAACAGAGCCCTGTTCTGAGGGAGGAGCTGGTCTAGTTGGGTTTCAGGACTACAAGATGAGAGAGCCTCTGAAAGATGTCTACAAGTGACAGCAGTGTGGTCTGTGCTGCCCAATCTGCTAGCCACTAGCCATGTGTGTCTGAAGTGTGTTTATCTAAGTTGTGCTATCAATTTAAACCACATACTTAATTTCAAAGACTTAGTATGAAAAAAAGGATGTTAAATACAGGGTGGGGCAAAAGTAGGCTTACAGTTGTGAGTATGCAAAACAGAGTTTATTCTTGTATTATTACTTATTAATTATTGTGTTATTTTCCATATACAATGGAAAACCTACTGAACAAATGAAAACCTACTTTTGCCCCACTCTGTATATATTTCTCTTTTATATTGATTATAGCTGAAATACTATTACATACATATGAGAGTCAATAAATGACCATATTAAAATTAATAAGTTTATCTTTTTCTGTGTTTTAAAATGTGGGTACTAGAAGATTTAAAATGATAGGGGGCTCCCATTATATTTCTCTCAGGTAGTGCTGGTCTAGGTTAGATCCTGGCTGCCTAATGTGCCATCCATGGACCATTACCAATGCATCACCTGGGCGCTGGTAGACATGGAGGTCCCTCTGAATCAGAATTTACATGTTACTATGATCCACACTAAAGTTTGAGAAGCACTAGTATTCCATGTCTCCTTTGTGGCTGGTCCTTTCCAGTCTTCACTCTTGATGTCAGCTCTGACACTAACTACCTGAATGATCTCTGACACTAACTACCTGAATGATCTCTGATACTAACTACCTGAATGACCAAGAACAAAGTCCGCCCTCAGTCTACACCTTAGGTTTCCCATCATAACAAAAGGGCATTTCACTAGATGCCCTTCGAGTCATCTCTAGCCTTATTTTGCAGGCTATGGTGCTATAATTATAACGTAGAAATTCTATTATCTGGTAGAAGAAGTAATCATAAGATTTAATTTCACTATCATATTATTCAAACCATTATAACATTTAATTTAGAATCTCTAGTTCCTGATCCAGGTCTTACCTAAGAAGGTAATACCTTTCCAATTCTTTTCAAGAACATTTGCATTTGTTAATTCTGTACCAGATAGCCATGTCCCATGTCATTTTGAAAACTTCATTCCAGCATTTATACTCATCAATGAATTTACTTGGGAACAAGCAGTGGAGAGTTTAGTATTTGGGAAATATTCACTGAGTAAAGGAAATGGTCAGACACAAAGCCATTGATCATTGACAATATGCTTTTTGAAAATTTCTGGGCCAGATCTGCAACATGGGCATTCATCAATTCTTTCTCAGTAGATAGATAGTTAGCAAACATTAAAGAAAGCAGAAAAGCAGAGCATTTCAAGTCATAAGGACTACGGTTTGTATCCAGGCTCCATAATTTATGTAATTACAGATAAGTAATTTTACCTAGCTAAGCTTCAGTTTATTTCTCTGCAAAAAGCATTAAGTAAATGTCATTGTTCATTTACTCAATAGATTGTATGGGGATTAAATTAGTGTAGCATGGTGATAGGGAACAATAAATATGAGCTATTATTATTTTTATTATTAATGTTATTATTTGAGACCAATATAGTGTGGGACTAGGTATTATGAGGGTGAAAAGAATCAGAGGGCAGAGTCTACTAATTGTAGCTAAATTCCACATGAAGGATGGTCTTTGAAGTTTAATAGGTTAGATGAGAAGTGGTTGGATCCTAGGTAGAAGAAATACCTGACCTAAGGAGTATGAAAGGCCCAGGAACATTTGGAGAATGGCAGATAGTCCAGTTTGGTGAGCAGAAAGGGATAGTGGGGATTATGGTTGAAAAGACAGTTTCTTTGGCTGTGGAAACTGGGGCAGAAAAATTATTTTAGGACTACAGGTTTAAACATTTTTTGTTGCTGTTAATCCTCACCTGAGGATATTTTTTCATTGGTTTTTAGAGAGAGTGGAAGGGAGAGGAAGAGGCACAGAGAGAGAAACATCAATGTGAGAGAGACACATCGATTGGTTGCCTCCCGCATGCACCCTGACCAGGGCCTGGGATCGAGCCTCCAACCAAGGTACGTGCCCTTGACTAGAATCAAACCTGGGACCCTTCAATCCATGGGCTGACGCTCTATCCACTGAGCCAAACTGGCTAGGGCAACATTTTTTATTAACATTAAGGAAATGGATGTCTACACTGCCACACCAGGGTGACGAGTCCCTATACCTTTGTTGTTTTGCTTAAGGAACAAGATATTATTCTATCAGCCCCATCCCACCCCTCTGGCCTGTCTTTCCCCAACCAAGCCACTGGCAATCAGATATCACTCCCACGCTAACACGTCCCTGAGACTCATTTCATGCTATTTCTTCATGGGGTCATCTGGGCTGACAATGCAAAGAGACTTTTCCCACATAATTGAAAGGAATTTCTGATTATGCGCAGGATGTCAGCCACGATGAGGTCTTGGACTGTTGCCAATCCCAGCCGCTCCTGATGACAGAGTCCCAGTCTCCCTCTCCTTCCCCTTCCTGGCATTCTCCCTGTGAACTTTCTGCTCCCTTCTGGGAGTGATTTCTCAAAATAATACGCTGTTTCCAAGCTCCTCTCTCTCCAGCCAGATTGATGGGTCCTGCGTGAAGTGCACTCTTTTGGGGGCCCCGCTCATAAGCACTGCTATTGCACAGACCTGCACACGTTTCATCGGTGGTTACCCTGTCATTTCCATATCTGGAACCCCGCGCCTAACAGGAAAAGGTTGAGTGAACACACATATATTTTGGGCCTTTCTTTAGAGAAGTTCTTTTGAATATGCAGAACAAAGTGAGGGCTGCATTTATCTCTGACCTTTTCTGGCTCTTTTCTTGCATCTGTTGAGGGAAAAACAGGCCTCTGAGCTCACCCACCTCTTCTCCCATGGACCAAGTGATGGAGTTGCCTGGATTCACTTCCTTGCCAGCTCTGTCCTCCGGCCTGCCTGCATCTTTCCCTATGGCTGATTCTCCTAGGTGTTTCCAGGGGATTCCAGCAAAAACAAAACAGGGTCCTTGGGGGATGGTTGAGGTAGGGGCTAAAAATTCAGGACCTTGGGTTCCTCCTGTGTGTTCAGTCTTTAAATCCCCTTTCATGAAGTAATTCATCCCATGTGTTTCCTACCAGAGTACCCTCTGATATGGGAAAAGATTTGATTCCAGGAATGGGGCAGGGAAAGATGGTGAAAGCATCAATTCACTCCCTTTGTGCTGACCAGAGAAGATGGCTTTGCCTAGAGCCTCAACATTACTCAGCCCATAGAATTTCATCAAGGATCTGGTGTGGTCCCTGGGTGTCTCTGGTGGGGGTGGGGAGGGTGGGATGTGGAGAGGGGGGATCTGCCAATACGTGTGTGTGTGTGTGTGTGTGTGTGTGTGTGTGTGTATAATTGATTTCAGAGAGGGAGAGAGAGATAGAAACATTAATGATGAGAAAGAATCATTGCCCACAACCTGGGCATGTGCCAGACCCGGAATTGAACCTTGACCTCCTGGTCTATAGGTCCACCCTCAACCACTGAGCCAGGCTGGTTGGGCATTTTTTCTTTTTAATCTTTTTTTGAGAGAGAGAGAGAGAGAGAGAGAGAGAGAGAGAGAGAGAGAGAGAGAGAAAAGAAACATTGATGTAAGAAACATTGGTTGGCTCCCCTACATGCCCCAACCAGGGATTGAACATACAATCTAGGTATGTGCCCTGAACAGGAATTGAACCTTCAACCTTTTGGTGCATGGGACAACACTCCAACCAAGTAAGCTACCCGATCAGGGCCCAATACATAGTTTTTGCCATTTCTCATAACTTTCCTGGCAAACAGTTATAACATAGTAGAAAGAATTATGGATCTGTTATCAGGAATCTTAGATTTGATATGGGGTAGGCCTTTAGAGGGTTTATGCACTAGCTTTGCTTTTATTAAATGATTCTCAGAAGTAGAATTACTGGGTCATAGGGCAGTTCCATGTTGTTTTTTTGAGGAAGCTCCATACTGTTTTCCATAGTGGCTGCACTAGGCTCATTCCCACCAACAGTGCACAAAAGTTCCATTTTCTTCACATCCTCACCATCACTTGTTGACTTATTGATGATAGCCATGAAGAGAAAGAATTCATGGGCATGGGCAACAGTGTGGTGGCTTGAAGAGGCGGGTGGGTGGAGGTGGAAGAGGGTATATGGGGGATAAATGGTGATGAAAAATAATAAAATAAAGGGAGTAAAAGAGATTAAATGAAAGCACTATGAACAATGCACTAGAACAATGCTCCAATTATAAAGCATTTTCATATGTATTATATACCTAATTAAATATAAATGTAAAAATATATAAAATTAATATTAGCTTACTTTCCACTGGAAACAATTCTTCAGCCCACCCCCATCCATATATAAATCACTCACCGTGTATCCTTGGGATTTTACTATGAAATGTATGATATTTCTTTGGATTGAGCCTTACATTTCCTTTAAAGTGCAAATGTACGTGGGTTGAATATCACATTAAATCATATATGTGAATTAGTTTGAAAAAAGACTTCCTAAGTTAGAAGAGACTAAGTACCTTTGTGTTTAGTACCAGAGAGGAGTGGAAAGGTAGAAGAATACTAAAGGAGAAAGTTGGAAATTGGGTCTTCTTAATCAAAGATTGATTTGCCCCCATCTCTCTGCTCTAAGCAATCAGGCCTAATTCCTTTCTATATGGTGAGGAAGAAGAGAGGGGAAAATGGCAGTGATAGTATTTCTTTATTTGTTTTTTCCATGTTGCCTGAGACCCATACAGAATAATTACTTTCACCTAACAGAGAAACAGCCTCTACCAGGTGGACTGGTCTCAGTCACTCAGTTCACAAACCCACATTACAACATCCTAACAACTCAATGTGTTGCTAGCATCTTCTTGGCTGCAGATGATGGGAATTCACCACTTCCTAAGGCCTGGCATTCTACTGTTGAATGGCCACTTTACAAAATATTTAATTTAGTTGTATGATGAATGTCTGGTATTTGTTGGCTATTAACATTATTTGAAACCTTTCAATGTCCAATAGTATTAATTTCTCATCGGAGTGAGAGGAGCAAGAAATTAATACAAATCAAGGCAAAATTATGAGGAATCTGAGATTTGTCTTAAGCCCCTTCCACTTACTCTTTATATCTCTCCCTTATTCACATGGCCTTTCCTCTCTGACCTCACCAATGGAGGCCCCAAACCTTTCTGGGTTTGACATTTGCATAGTTTCATGGATTATTGAATGGAGATAATAAACCCTACTTCCCAAATGCTTAACAAGGGAAATGACATTTTAAAGTCATATGCTTTATGTGAGGGGAAATATTCTGTGGGTCCTTCCTTAAATCTTGCCATGAATGCCATCATCAACCCCACTCACATCTTAGTCTCTAACTCCTAGTGTGGCTTCTACCCAGGAAAAAGCTAACAATGAATCTAAGGAACCAAGTTTCTTAGCTCTTGTATGCAAGCTACCAATGTGAAGTTACTGAAATTGAATTGGGGAAAGATGGCCAGCTCAACACTTTACTGGGAGAATGACCTTGACAAGGTCACATATCACTAAAAGATCAAACCACAGGTAGACATGATGTTTCAGTCTGCTTGCTCCCTGATTGGTCAATTTGTCATTTGAAATAGGAAGATGGTAATCCTTTCCTTTTTTAAACTTTTAAAACATTTTTTTAATTAAAATTTTTAAGACTGACACATGCAGCACCTCATTTGGATGTGTCTGGAGTCTTAGAAGCTTGGCTACCCCATGTTTTTCTACAAATGGACCTCAAGAGCTTGCTTGGAGGTTCTAGCAGGGGAGCAAGGCTACTCCTATACCCTTGACTGAACAACAGTCCTCTCTTCTATCAGGGAAGGTTTTCCCCTTTGACCGAGCACACATCTTTGGGAGAATGCACATGGAGCAGTGAGGGAGGAAAGGGACACTCATTTAGCCAACCAGATCCGCCACATCAACTCTGACGATCAATGGGATAGATGTTGCCAAAGATGGTAATTCCTTACATGCAGATTTCATTTGTTCTTGAGGATTCCAGATTCGGCTGGTTTCTGAAAACCCCCAAATCAAAGAGAAAGATATATTGTGGCAAGAGACCTCATTCTTCCCATAACCTATAGGAAAACTTTGTGAAGTCTTGGTAGTTTTTCCTAAACACATAGGTCACCATGTAACCTTGGGACCTTGGTCAAGCCATTAACCCTTCCTAGGTGTTGTTTTCACACCTGTAAAAGGAGGAGGGTAGATGATAACATCTCTCAAGTCCCTCATAGTTCTAACATTCCTCTCATTTCAAACTAGAAATCCAAAAGCTACAAATCCAAACTCTTAAAAAAACACACACATAACTGAAAATATCCAGTTGAGGAAATACTTTTCTTGTTGACATGCTGCTGGATCACTGGTTCCTGCCCCTCAGCCAAATGGAACTGTGATGCTGACAATTTTACTCCACTCCTCATGCAGGGGCTCAGCATGCTGTGTGGTATGAAAGGATACCAGCTAGTCCCAGTCTTTGTCCTTAAACTGCTCTCCCACTGGCCAGGTACTTGGCCTGACATTCTATCTTTGCCTATAAACTCTGTTCCATTCCTAAGTACACAGACTACTCAGATGAAGCAGATGGAATCTATCAGCAGCCACACATGCTTTTGTATCAATACAGCTGAGCAGATACAGCTGAGTCCTTTCTCTCCACAATGACTGACACACACCAGGTACATGGGAGGTGGGGACAGAGATTCTATCTCAGGTCCTGGTGGGCAGCAGGCTACAAGTAGTTACCCTGGGCGGCCCGAGGACAGCTAGTGGTCAGCTTCTGGGTGATGAAAGACAGGAAAGCACCTAAGAAATAAGGAGGATCCAGGGGAGGAAGGTAGAAAATGATAGACCACTCTCTAGCTCACAGTTTGCTGCGATCCACTTTGCATATTTCAGACTGTCTTTGCTATAGGTGGGAGTGGTGACAGAGGAGTTCTCAACATGAGCTACATTAGTCCTTTTGTCCCTATGATTGTCATAAGTGGCTTCTCCACCTGGTAGCAACTGGCTGGACAGAGCTCACAGTCTGGCCCCATCACAAACCTTTTCTGTGGCTGATTCTGCCAGCATGTGCTGGGAAGGAGACAGGACACCAAAGTGTGGAGGGAGGCTAGGAAGGAGGCTAGGAAGGAGGCCCCAGGGGGAAGCACAGGACAAAGCCCAGACAGGATGGTGCGAAAGTGGTGACCGCTGTGGTTAGTGAATGCAAGAAGCCAAAGGAACTTGGCTGAGGGAGCGAGGGGCTGGTTCAGACTCCTAATGGGGGAGGCAGCTGTGCTCTGTTCTTTCCTCCAGGCACCCTCTTATCTTTGGAAAGAAAACACTAAAACATATAGTTATGCTCACTCTACTCCTGCTGGGGGGGTTTTCAGGTTACAAAACTAAGTTTTTGTTGGTTTACTTATTTTGATAAGTAGCCATAGGGAAGAGCCTTTAAACACAGTACAGTCGAAATTTGAGTTAAAGAGTTAGGAGACCTGAATTCTAAGCTCAGCTTGGGTTAGCTAGGTGTCTATTCAAACAATGTTTATTGAAGTTGGATTTATTTGTTATCCTTTGTTTTGCTTGGGTATATGCATTTTGTCTGCTTATGGCAGTGATTTTCAACCCTTTTCATCTCCTGGCACATATATACTAATTATCAAAATTCTGAGGCACATAAAAAAATACATTTTTTGCCAAGCTGACAAAAAAAAATAGGTATGATTTTGAGTCATTCACACCAGACAGCTGTTGTTGTATTGGCTGTTGTAATTTTTTTTTATTCAACAACCTAAGGGAAAAGAGGTCAGTGCCCCTGACTAAACAGACAGGTATTTTATGTTTTAAAAATTCTGTGGCACACCAGCGTGCCTGCTGCAGCACAGGGGTTGAAAATCGCTGACTTATGGGATAATCTTGCCCCAGTTGCAACTCTAATTGGACAATTTATATGTGCTGAGTGTACAAAAGAGTGCCCATTTATAGTCCTGGAAAAACAATCAAAAGTAACAACAGTAAAGATAATAACAATAGTAAAGATAATAACAATAGTAAAGATAACACATATAGTGTTTATTATAAGCCAGGTGGTAGAGCTGTGATTTGAGCCCATCCTCTGGCTCTAGAGTCTGTGATCATAACCAAGAATGTCACCCAAATAAGGCAGGGGAAGGACACTGAGGTAAGAGCTAGAGGTGCCCTGGGACTTCTGTGACACTGGGCACAAGACTAACTGTCTCTAATCCTTTGTTTCTTCTTTACATAATAAGAGTAGCAAAGAAGACTGCCAAGACCAGAAGTCATATTATGTGAGCGCTTTGTGTTTGGGGTTCCCCAAGCTCCACAGGAGCAGGGATGTACACTGTTTTGTACATAAAGTGAGAGGTACCTCTAATGACTATTTTCAAGACAGGATTACTAAGGTTACTCTAGGGCAGCGGTTCTCAACCTGTGGGTCTCGACCCCTTTGGCGGTCGAACGACCCTTTCACAGGGGTCGCCTAAGACCATCCTGCATATCAGATATTTACATTACGATTCATAACAGTAGCAACATTACAGTTATGAAGTAGCAACAAAAATAATTTTATGGTTGGGTCACAACATGAGCAACTGTATTTAAAGGGCCAGAAGGTTGAGAACCACTGCTCTAGGGGAATGAGTTCATAAGGCTGCACAGCTAGAAAGAGGCAGCATTGGGGCCTGCACCCTGAATTTCTAGCTCTAACTCTGTAAAGCTGGGACATTGGAGGAAAGTACAGTGTCCCTCTGATCTGGGGGCTCAGAAAGGCCATGAGTCCCACTGGGGCTGCAGGGTTTTGAGGGGTGGGGAGGGGAGAGGGAGGAGAGGGGAGGAAGGAGAGAGGACCTCTAAGCTCCTCATTTATCAGAAAGGGTCCCCTTGGCTTATTTGCCCATCTGTGATTTCATTCCAAGAGGTTTTTTTGGCTGAAAATAGCTTGTGATTCACTCTGTCCCTGGTCTGTCACTCTTTACATGTGAGGGCCACAACTGGGCTCAGCTCACTGTCACCAAGAGCAAAGATGGGACCGGAGAAGGTGCTGTAGTTCTTTCCAATAAGAGCTCGCTGGTGAGGCCCCGTGAGTGAATTCTATTCATGAGTGACAACCCATTCCCACTCCTGGAAAAAGGACTTGAGACAACAATGATAATAAAAATGAACAACGCATCTCGTGCTTGCTAGATGCCAAGTGCTATTCTAAAACTGTGCATTGGCCAATCTATGCTCCTTTAAAAACCTTTTTCTTTATAATAAGAGACTATTGACTGCTTTTCAGAAGAAACTTTCTCTCTTTCACTTTAGTTGTGCTGTTATAAATACATACACTATCATGCCATATATGTATGGATATATATGCCTCTGTATACACACACCATATATAACATAGGTACATGTTCATGTGTAAATGAATTTTCATTATAATGTGCCCCCCTTCAACATACCATTACTACACAACAGCAAGTCCCTTGTTCTTCTTACAGTGTTACCCCACAATGATCAAAATAAGCAAACCGACCAGCTACATGGAAGAGCTTTTAAGCACAGGTTTGTGAAATTTGGGGTTATTGTAAGAGTTAGCAAACCTCTATTCCAGGCTCAGCTTGGCAATGTGTCTAGTCAAACAATGTTTATTAATGACCTCGTAAGCTTAAGGAATTGTGGGGAAGACCAGAAGCATAGGATGCAGTCCCAAACCCTCGGAATCAGACACCTAGAGCAGGAAATAAAATGTCCTAACTGTGTGCTAGGAGGCCAGGGCTTACCATTACGAGAGTGGCTCAGAGAACTAGAGCAGCACAGAGGAGAGGAGGAGGCCAGGGAGAGAAGACTAAGGTGAGGGCTCAGACGGCTTCAAGGAAGGGCTGGGATTTGAAAGGCTCTGGAAAAATGGGGTATTTATTGATACATAGCTTCTCTTGGCAAAGTGAGGGGACTGCATTGCTGTGGTGAAGCGGGGAGGGGGAGGGGGCATCATGGAAAAGCAGCAAGAGGGACGCAGGAAGCCTGGGCAGAGGGGAGCACACTGAACCATCTGTTAAAGAAGCAGTGAGGACTGGGCGCGTGACTTCCCAAGGACCCCATCCCTATCATGACACTCCGGGAAGCTTCCAGCCCCAAGAGTTCCCCAAGGGGCAGGGCTCCTCGTCTGGGCCACCTGGCAAAGACCCAACATGCTCCTTTTGTCTTAATCCGCGGCATTCAGGAATAAACCTCTGCGTTTCTCCTTCTTCACTTCGAAGCGCAGCCTCATTAATATTCCGCAAACTTTCCTGGCCCTCCTCCTTTCTAATTCTGTGAGAAGACATTTCAATGAGTCTGAGCCGGGACAATTTAGAGCTGAGACTCGGATCTCTATTCACAGCCAGGGTGCGTTCTCACGAGATTTGAGTCAGGAGGCTAAGCTTTTTAGATCCCCCAGTGGCATTGTCTCCAAGTTCCTGGGAGCCGGGCTGCCAAGTTCATGTGAGGTGCTGATCTCCCTCCTTTCACAGACCTACTTATTAGCAGCTTTCTTTCTTCCTTTTTCTTTCCTCCCCCCCGCCCAGGCCCATAGATACAATTATTAGACATTCCTGGTTTTGTGCCCATATTGAAAGAAGGCCTGAATGGGTATGCTAAGGACCCGAAAGTGAGCCACTCTCCCCTACGCCAGCTTATGCGGTTAATTAGATTTGGATGGTTTCAGAGGAGCAGCTGGAGTTTTCAGAAAATGGGAGCGATAAAAAAAGGACTATTCAAGGTATTTTGGAGGGAGTGTATAAAACAATGGAGCTGTGAACCGGGGGTGGGAAATACAACCCTCTGGATTGGGGAGGCGGTTTCAGGGGGAAAGGGGGCAGGCGGGGGAGGCAGGGATGGGTGTGCGCTGCGGAAGAGTGCCAGTCTGGGTGGATTCCGTTCACATGGACGCTGTCAGGCTGGTGCCACACAGAGAGCTCCGGTCCCCATAGCAGCTGTGTCCCTAGGGATGGGGTGGGGGTGGGGTGGGAGGGGGGAGGCAGCTCCAGCACAGCCTATCTAGCACATGCTCCAGACAGGAAAACTGAGGAAGGTGGGAGTTCAATATTCATTTGGGAGTTCAAAGCCACTCTTGTTTGGATAAAACTATTAGAAGTTTTCAGGGAAGAAACTGTTTCTGCAGTGCAGGCTTTACTCACAGGCAGAGTGGGTGATGCTGGTCCAGCAGCTGAGTGTGACTTGAGGCGAACCCTGCTCTTTCTGCTTTGGACAGAATACAGCCCCACCTGGAAGTGGCTGATGCCCCAATCTTGATTTCTCTCTCCTCTCCTCTCCTCTCTCTCTCTCTCTCTCTCTCTCTCTCTCATATTTTAAGCGTGTTAAATACAAAGACCCTAAGGAGAATGAATCTCTCCAGCCACCATCTAACTGTGTGACTGTGGGCAAGTCAGTGTGTCTGTAATTCATGTGCGTTTCTTCATCACTAAGACCAGGGAGTTGGTCTGGATGCTCTGTAAGAACCTTGCTCACTCCCAAACTCAGATGCACTCCTGGTAATAAAGAGCATTATGAGAAGGTTTGGGAGGGCATTAGGGCACTGGAGGATCCTGAATGGGAGCGTGGAGGAAGGACCACTTTCCACTGTTCAACTGGTCAGTGGAGTCACGTCTCCCCAACTCTCCCAGAGGTCAGGGATCTAAGGCAGTTCTGGGGACAGCAGTCAAGGGGTATTCCGAGAAGAAGGTGGGCATGAACAGGGGGCATTTTGTTCCATGGAGCAGTGATTAGGAGACTTTGTTGTAATCTGGTGGTGGTTTGTCTTTTTTTTTTTTTTTTCAGTTACTGGAAGACTTTTTTTCAGACAGAATCCTTCAAAGAACCCCACACTGTGAAACCAGGAGAGGCAGGGCAGCCCTGGTGAAGGGCACAGAGGGCTGCGGTTGTTGAGGCCTGGACAGAATCATGGTTTCAAATAACAGTTCGCTCACTCCTTTAGCAAAAAGCCACCTGCTTATACCAAACACACTGCACCATGGCCTGTGGCTATTGGGGTGAATGAGCGGTCTCTTCTATTAGGGGGTCTATACTCTAATAAGGATGGAAATTACACACACAATGACAGCAGCCCAGGACAACTTCATTGGAGCTGCATCAGGAGGACACAACGTGCTACCAGAGGACAGAGAGAGGACTGTCACCTGAGTGATCAGACAGAGAGACGCGGTGGGCCACCCAGTGCAGGCAAAGAGAACAAGCAGCAATGGGCACGGGTGCTTGCTGTCCATTAGTTTCTGTTTTGAATTCTTTGAGTTTAAATATTGAAGAGAAGTGAATAGAGAAAAGAAGTAAAGAAATTCAGGGTGGCAGGAAATGAGAGAGAGTGAGAGAGGAAGAGAGGAAGAGAGATCTGCGTTGGACAAATTTTCAACATTAACTATAAAACTTCCCTTTTCTGTACAGAACCCTGATATTTTTAGATACTTTCTGTTCTTACTTGTGTTTTCCCTTTCTTTCTGTGGCACATGTTTAGATTGTTGGCTTCTAAAAAAGACAAGAACAGTGGGTATGTATTTTAATAAATCAATTTACCATGCAAGTGTTTCCCTTCCTTGGAAATCAATTTCTATGTTAGTGGCAGGTGGTCGGGGGATATGAGGTACAAGAAAGTGCACATAAGACATGGCCCCTGTCCTCAGACAGACTGTTTGGACACCCAAGACAAACCTGCTAGAAGCTTTTAGAAAACAGTCAATTCCTAAACTCTGAGATGTTACCTATGAATATAATCAGCATCGATGATTTGAATGGCTAGAGGAGATTTTGAGAGGCAAAGAAAGATGAGCTAGGCTCTGCAGAAGATGTACAAATTAGGGGAGATAGGAATTGAATTGGTAAGTATTTTAGTGCCTAGACTTTAGTCTTAGATAGTGGTGGTGGGGAGGGGGCAAAAAAAAGTAGAAGATCCCAGAGTCACTTTCTGTTTTTTTTCAGGGGGGTGTATAATAGACCTAGGAAGCCACCATTGCCAACAGAAGAGTGGGCAGAGATGCACCACTGGGTTTTGTGGTCCCAACAGGACAGAAAAAGAGAGATCTCGTGGGGCTGGGGTGGCCATCAGGAGAGGAAGAACACTTTGGTGGAGAAGTGGTATCTGGAGATATGAAGAATCAAGTAGAGGAGGGTTAACTGGGAAGGGAGGAGGTGGAAACTAGCTTGGACAGAAATCCAGAGGCAAGTTCAACATATCTGGGATAAAATGCAGACATTTCCTAATGGGAGTGCAGGGAGTGGGTTGGCAAAGAGCATGAGAGGAAGCTGGGCAAAGATGTTGAGTAGAGTTTGCATGTGAATTTGGAGACAGGGGTGTCTTGAATTCCAAGCATAGAGATGTGAACTTTATACGGAGGTGAGAGAAGCTCTTTTTCAGACCAGCTTATCATCAGTTGGAGAGAAGCCCTCACCAGGGATCGGGCAGCAGAAATCCACGCCAGGACACTCTACTGCATTCAGCGCCGTAGACATAAGGAGCTGGAAGCAGCTCGCTGTAATTGGCTCTCTCTAGGCTGCTGCCTTCTTGAGAGGAGAGGCGATGCTCCCTCCTCTGCACACAGTGATTGCTGGCCCAAAATAGCCCTGCACCTGCTCTGAGATGCCTGCGAGATAATTTCGGCTTCCAAGGAAACTGCCCTGATTGGTGTTGATTTTTCATAACCTCCCTTCAGGCAAACACCTGGAAATAAACACCTGATCACAGAGGTGCACCCTGGAGGGCTGAGGGCACCAAGGTATGTAGCCCAGGCCTGTCCGGGAGGTCTGCTCCTTATCTCCTCCCAGGGAAGGGGGGCCCTGGCTCTGGGGCCTCCTGCCCTGCAGGTACTTGTACCAAAGGATTAGACATTAACTGGCCGGTGCAGCTGGGCAGGAAAAGAGGAGGAAGTAGGAGCCAGAGCCATTGCCCCAGGGAGCCGCTTTGGTATGCTAGAAGTGGGGGCCTACTGCCTCTTATCTCTAATTCACAAGCTGATGGTGACCTATCTTCCCAGCTTATCTTCCACCTCTGCCCACTCTTCCATTTCAGCACCAAGTTGCCCTATTCAAAGGCCTTCCTTTAGTTTATGCCCCGAAATCCTGGTCTGCTTCTCTATCCAAATGCTTCCCTTTCAGCTCAAACATCACTTTTCCATAGATCCAACTGTGATCATCCATGTGCAGAAAGATCCAGTGGACTCGAGAGTAATACAAACAACTGGCTGAGAAATTGGGAGGGATCACAGACAGATCATCATATTTAAAGACATATTGTGAATGCCTGCTGGATTTAAGACACTGTAAAAAGTGACATCAGCACATTATCTCATCTGAGTCTCTCCAAACTCTAGGTGGCAGGTGTCGGTATCCTGTGTCCATTTTTCAAATGTTTATTGACTTGCACAAGGCCATTTAACTAGAAGTGTTAGAGGTTTGGATCCAGTGGTCAAAATATATACTGCTTCCTCTCTGTTGTGTCATCTTGGTCACACATCACACAGGTATTTATGGGGAAAGAGGTTACTTGAACCAAGTCACGATTTATGACTATATTATGTTCCGCTGGTGGGTCTTTGGGGCCCTGAGGATCCTTCCCATATCCCCACTTCATAGAGCTTCATCTGGAGCCAAGCAGGCACGGCTTCCGGGAGGAGCAGCCCCACAGGAGTGGCCTGTAGGAGCAGCGAGGCCATAGCCAGAAGACAAAGCTCAGTGCTAGTGTTTCCTCCATTTCTGAAGCATCCTGTTTACTGCAACTCAGTCCCTATGCCAAATTTTTGGAGAATTTATTGTGGAATCTCCATTTTGGAACTTTATTAAGACAAAGGATAGACAAAGCGCTCTCACTCTCTTTCTCTCTTTCTCTCTTTCTCCCTCTCTCTCTATTTTTCTTAAACCGAAGACATGTACAATCAATTACCTTGATTGGGAAATTACATGTCCCTGCTCATCTGTGCTGATTCACAAACTTTTCTGTGTCTCCAAGGAGACTTGTGTGTGTGTGTGTGTGTGTGTGTGTGTGTGTGTGTGTGTGAGAGAGAGAGAGAGAGAGAGAGAGAGAGAGAGAGAGAGAGAGAGAGAGGAGAAAGAGAGAGTTATGGTTACCGAAAGCCTCATGTCTGAGAGCTGGAGGCTTTCTAGAAGTCTCCTGAGATGAGTCAGGGTCCAAGCCTTCCACAAGCTAGGAAACTAGCTTTCTCTCCAGGAGTCCCGTCAGCCCACCGAGCCCATCTCTATCTCATACTCCTGAGAATGTGAGCCCTGTGAGCATTATTCTCCTCTGGGCACCTCACTCCTATGATTATAGCTGGGGAGGAAGGACAGGGTGAAGGAGAGGAGAGCCAGGTACATGTTTGTCTGCTTCACTGAACCAAGAACCTCAAGTCACCACTCTCTTTGACATGGCTTCTCTCTAGCATTGGCCACACAATAGACATTATTTGAGAAGGGTTGAAGTGGTGAGTGGAAGGATGAATCACAGCTACCTTTGCTACCAGTAATAGTTCAGAAGCCAACCTATCGAGGCCTTGACTATTTCCAAAGGTTCTTCAGAAATCAGCCTGCTCCCAGTATCTAAAAGCATGGCTGATGGATTCACTGGGGATTCTTGAAGCCTATTAATTAGGTAAATAGAATACTAACAAGTTGGTTTGGTGAGCCAGAGAACATCAATAGCTTAGATAAGCTTGAATCAGCAATCTCTACTAGTTATAGCATAGACAATTTGTCTTTATATTTACTTAGTATTGATGTTAAAGTGAACAATTATTCATTCACTTTATAGCTTATCTCAACCCTACCCTCTCAAAACAATTTATCTCAAGGACCTTCAATATTTTAGAGATAAAGCTAAGAGTTTTGCCTTTTCTCAAAATGAAAGGAGACCAACTGAGCACAAATAATTCCCATCATCTCCACACATTATGCCTTTCTTGGAAGAGTCCCCATTCATCTTATTAAAAATATTTTAATTGCAGAAAGGAGAAAACAATTAACACTCCTTAATCTGTCAATTTAACATACATCTCTAAGAAATCAGAATAAAGCCAGCCTAAGTAGCCATAGGTTGACTAATTCCAAAGAATAGGTAAACTAGGGATCCTATATTTAGTCTTGGAAGGTAGTAGGAAGAAAACCATGAGTCACAGCTTTCATGCCTGCCTACCACACTTAGACTCTGAAATATGTCCATCTTTTTGGTCCTCAGCCCCAATATTCCTCCCACTTAGTGTGTGTTTTACTTCCTGTCCTGTTATGGCTTAATAATGTGGTAGAAAGGAAAACCATTCATGGGTCCAGGTCATTAGGAATAATATATGTGTGGATAATTATGAGATGATTGTAATTTTAATCTGTAAATCTGCCTGGACCTGCAGGAGAAACTGTGCTAAAACAGGTCTCATAAACCCTAATCATAAATATTTTCTGTAATACAATTGACCTATAAAATGAATGCTATCCTTCCCAGATTTCCAAAGAACTGTATGAAATCAGGACTGTACTATTTACAGAAATTTAAGGTTGCTACATTTTATCAGTTTACTCCCATTCCCTCCCTGTATTATCTAATCTCATGATTAGACTTACTAATCATGAATGCAATTCAACTATTTTCTACCACTGAAGATGCATACCATGTTGATGTTCCCTAGAATTAATTCCTTACGTATGTAGCTATTCCAACTGTTTTCATGTTATTTCCTCTTCCTGATATAAATTATTTCTCTTCTCCCACCTCTTGGCCCTCTTTACTGCCACCGCCTTTCACCTTGTTACCATCCCTCAACCTTTGCCAGCCATGGGAAAAGAAGGAAATCTTTTAGTATCTCAGCTCAACTATCTCTCTCCTTAGGGATACCTGTTTTGTCTCAAATACAGCCTAAAACAGGCTCTCCCCTACCTGCTCTCATCATTCCCTGTATGTTCCTTCAGTGTCATTTGTAAATATATATGAGACATTAGTTGGCTAATGTCCTCTCCCCTGATTGACTGTAAACTCAATCTGTTTGCACATCACTGTGTCTGTAGCACTTAGCTTCAGGACCTAGATCTTCAGTAAGCTATTTTGGAAGACGGAAAATAGAAATAATAAAAAAGACAAAGTAAGAAAAAATAAACTCATCAACTAAAATTTGATCTACTTTTTGCACTTCTTCCTTCTCTTTGTGGGATGGATAAACGTGTCATAAACTATTTCTTTGAAAGAGAGAGAGAGAGAGAGAGAGAGAGAGAGAGAGAGAGAGAGAGAGAGAGAGAGAGAGGAAATTATAAGATATAATGGGTGTGTGGGTGTAAGCTGAATGTGTGTTTTGCTCCTTCTCTAGAAATAAGTATCTTCTCTATGTCTTCACAGCCAGCTCAGGTCTTAAACAGGGCCTAATTTAGTGTTTACCTTTTCGTTGAAGTCTTTCCTTGTGACTAAAGCCCTCACAAATGTGTACCTTCCACAGAGTCCTAAAGCACATATCTGTCACATCAGAAAATTGGGGCTTGAATAGGCCAGTCATATGCCCTATCCAGTGCAGCAGCTCCCCCACCACAGCTCCGTCCATGAGCTTCTCATAGATGTCACTTTCTTTGGCCAGATGACTCTGTTTAATGGATTGAGAAGGTTTGCTTCAGTTGACTTAACATCTGTCTGCCTGATGATACCATGCTTTGATTCCATCGATGTTACTCAGAGCCCCCACAGTACATCACTTTCTCCTTCCTTATCCCAGTCCTTCTGGTATCTGGATACAGTTGTTATACCTGCTTCCTTTCTCACATCTGCAGCCCTATCCTACTCCCACAGTGTCCTTCATGGTCCTGTGTTCCATGCATGTCTCATCTCCTCATATAAAGCATAAGCTCCTGGAGCAAACAATTTCCCTTCTCCCTCTTTATCTATTTCTCAAACCCCAAACTTGTCTGGAAACACAGTGGGCATTCTTTACTGAATGCTAAGTACATAAATGGAGAAAGGCTATTATGGAAAAAAATGGAAGTTATTTGGGTGGAAAACCAGGAAGAATAAGATTTCCTTCTTTTTCCATGGCTGGCAAAGTTAAATTGATCATTTTCAAGATTTTTCTACCATCTCATATTAGGTGTCCCCCCCCCCAATAGATAAATACAAAACATTCATTTGGTAGGTACAGAGATTATTTTTTCCAGCAATTGGGATCAGAATAAAAGACTAAATACAACTCTCATCAGAAAGCCATAGAAACTGAGAAGACAAAGACAATTAAAGACATAAAGGAAAAGATCAAGAAGGAAAGAGAACTAAGGATGAGACGTGTGGGATTTAGAATGTGGCCAGGCCAAGAGTGCTATTTCTCTGGTATTGTCTGCCCCAGTCCCTGAGGATGCATTAAGCTTAATGCAGAAAATGACTGACAAATTACTAGGTCACTGAGTGTGAAATTTATATTTTTTGCTTCTTGCTTTCTCCCATCCTATAATTGTATCGACCTAAACAGTAAAAATATTGCTATTGTCTCCTTTATTATGGCACCTCTGAAAAGGGAACTGCTGTGTCTCAGTAGATTATTTTTTCTGGATAAATCTCTTCCTTGTGATAAATAAATCTCCTAATAGGGTCTTATTTAAATAACACAGGGCTGAGAGTGAGGCAGAAATCAAGATGAACCATTAAGCCTAGTAATAGGAAAGCGGTGTGCGTCCGCAGCATTGCCACATCCCAAGAAGCCACATCAATTAGGTACCTAATGGGTGACCCGTCACATAAACCAGTCCAGCCCCATACCCCTCATGCTCCCACTATCGATTGTGGCCCAGATATTTAGAAATAAACTGAGCCTCCTAATTATCAAGCACACAAAGCTGTGCAGGTTCTGCCATTAGGAGACTGAACTTCGGCCTCTTCCTGAGGAATTTCCCTCACGGTGATGAACGTGTTCTCCCTATGACCTTGAGCTATGAGTGTGTTCATTTTATAATCAACCCTATTTGAGTCATGGGGGTGTTCATAGGAATCCAACAAATCATAAATAGCAACATCATGATTCTGGGGTTTGTTCCAGGTTGGTTTTAGCAACATTTATTTGCTTTGGAGAAAATACCCTTCAGTCCATTCTTACATTTCTCTATTTGGCCACCTCAGGTAATAGGGCTTTCTCTCTGCCTCAAAACTTGAACTCTCTTAGCAGATTGCCCACTAGCTGGACTCAGTGCCATGGTATGTGTTTTGTCTTTTTAGCTCCGCTGTCCTTTAGGGTGAGTGCTATAATTTGTTTTGCTTTTGTCTTCAATCTTTTTTAGGTGCCCAGCATAGGGGTAGACACATAGTAGATGCTTAATACACAGTTGATAATATTGCTTCTCTTGACTACTTCTGACTTCTTATATTACATTAAGCAGTCATTGTGTCCTGTCATTGATGGATTTTAAATGTTGCCTTTTGTCATGTTACCTGGACACAGAAAATTCTTAGAGACGGCTTTGAGGTCCCCTGGCATTTTCATTTAGGTAAGTTATGCCTAGTTAGTTCTCTTAATCTTCCTCTATGTTCCACTTCTTGCCTTTTAATTTTTTACAATCTAGAGATGACAGTACCTTGGATAATTCAAGGGAAACATTTGGGGAAAATGCCCAGGAGAGGAAAGTGCTGTAACCAAGGGAGGCTGTTTGCACAGTCTCCCCATTCTCACTGCATTCACGACATAATGTGTCAGAATCAAAATGCCCAGTGCAATCCGCAGGCGACTGTTGCTGCCTGTTTCTGCTTGACCTTTGTGGTGCTCTGGAACGGATGTGCTAGTCTACCGCCCAGGAGGCCCATTGATATATTTCCATCCATTCCTAGGAGAAGGTTGGAACATGGCCAGCCAATCACAACACAGAACAGGGAAAAGGGGGAATTGTTAACAACTTCTTAAAACAACAGAATCAGTTTCTAATCCCACAACATGGCCAATGGGCCCAATATGCCATTTTTGCTATTCTGCAAAGTTCTCATGTGGCTACAAAGGATAACAGATTGTCTTTGGAACCTATCTATGCACTCCCCACTATGTGGCCTTTTTCCCATTTGATATCATTCCTATTCTGAGTCATATGTTTTTGATCAAGCAAACTTCACAGTGAACCGATAGTCCTTCTAAATGTGATCTATGTTTAAGTGGACAGGGAACATGCAGCACCTTTTAAAAACAAGAAAGCATAGAGAAATTGGGCAGAACATAGTAAAAATCATTATAAACTATCTTAATCCAGCATGGATCACATTGTAAGTCTGACCTTTTCTTTTGAGTCAACAATAGGTTCATCACCAATACTGGAGGCCAGCAGGAACCTGATGCAAATCAAAATATCAGACACTAGCATTTCAGTAAATTCCTACAGAATTCAAAGTCAAGAGCTAATCCTATCCTCGGACTAGCCATGTAAAAGGAAGAAAGAGCCACACAACTAGTCTGAATGCAAAGGAACAGAAGATGTGAGCTACTAAACACCTGTCCAACGAATGCATAAGGCAAAGGGTGGTTTTTTAATAACGTATTTTAAGTGAATGAATAAATGCAAGAACCAATTCTACTCTTCTTTGTAGGAATAAACAAAGACCAGACACACTGTGTTTCTTTGGGGTTATTTTCATGACATTCACTTCCTGGCCAGACAACTTTCTCTATTTCTCAATCTCTCTGGGTTTTCACAAACTGAAAACACTTACTGGACCTATCCTTCAGACAGCATTTCTGGGATTTGTCTCTTTCCCCTCACACTCAAAATATCTGCTGTCAGGGCTCTTCTGGATCTCACCCTATGTACCTCTTCATCTGACTGTTCACGTGTATTTTTTATAATAAACTTGTGATTGTAAATATAGAGCTTTCCTGAGTTTTGTAAGTTGTTCTAGTGAATTATCAAGACTGAGGGGGTTGTGGTAAGCCCAAGATTTGCAGTCTGCCAGATGTGTTTGGGGATGCCCAGGACTTGGGGCTGACATCTGAAGTGGGGGCAGTCTTGTGGGACTGAGCCCTTAACTTGTGAAGTCTGTGCTAACTCTGAGTAGTTAGTGTCAGAATCAAATTGAATGGAATTGTTGGACAGCTGGTTGGTGTCAGAGAGTTGATGCTAGAGTGCACAGGGGTTAAGTAATATTTCAATGAATTGATCAGTGCACATTTATTTAGTAAAGAATATCCGAGGAGACTCTGCCAGGTACGATGGAGCATAGTATTAGTAATAGTGACAACAATAGTAACAAAGACAGTGACAAATTTTGACCAGAGAGTTACACAGAGGGTTTTCACATAGACCCTTTCCATCCTAAGAACAAAATTGGAAAATTACAGCTTATGAAACTTACTGGGGCCAGCACATTGTAGCTGCTGCCACATGCAAGTTTTATCATGAATGTTTGTTTTCTCAGGAGAACACAGCCTTATAGAGCACCCCTTTGCCCATCCCACTGACTAAAGTTTCAGTGTGCCTGAGGTCTCATATAATCAGATATTGTCACACACATCTAGTCTTGCCGCCGCCTCACAAATTGTCCCTTCCCAATCATCCATGCAGTTTTTACAGACAGTGATTTTACAATTTTCTGATCTCATGGTACCTGGAATTTCTAAGACCCTTTGAATACCCAGAAGGAATTACAGGGCCACAATTTGACTGGGTCGGGGACTTGGGAACCCTTTCAAAAGCCTCATAAAGGGGAGAGAGAATCCTTTCAGCAGAAATTAAATCATAGCATTTTATTTTTTATCAGATACTTGCTATCATTTCCCCCCTCCCTTTGCTGCCATGAAAATTGCGAAACTGGGAATCCAATTACAAAGGCGAGATCAAAAGGAAAGATAGTAAAACATTTTAATTGGATGAGGCGACGCTGAATGGTGTTCTCCCGCTCTGCACTGCGAACACTCCACGTGTCACAGCAGCAGAGTGAGGGTCACTGGAGACAGAGCAGTAAGGAGACATGAGAGATACAGGAACTGCTGTGGGAGTGTTTGGATCAAAACAGGAACAGCATCACAGCACCCTGACCCCCTAGGGCAGTGGTTGGCAAACTGCGGCTCGGCAAACCACAGCTCGCGAGCCACATGCAGCTCTTTGGCCCCTTCAGTGTGGCTCTTCCACAAAATATGGGCTCTTCCACAAAATCCTGACTTCTGCCCATGGGCCACGAAGTTTCAATTGCACTGTATGTGCGCGGCCGCATGTGGTATTTTGTGGAAGAGCCACACTCAAGGGGCCAAAGAGCCACATGTGGCTCACGAGCCGAGGTTTGCCGACCACGGCCCTAGGGTTACTGATTCCCTTTGGACCACCTGAGCCAACATAACCGGAATGTAGTCCAAATGAAAAAAAACCCACCTGCTCTGTGGGGCTCATTTCAAATGTTGATTCTCAGAGCAAGAAGAGAGACTGTTATAAAATAAACTGCAATAAATAGTAGCTTTGAGGTGGAGGGAGGCTTTATTTGGAGTTAGGTCAGGAGTTTGCTTATGAGAAAAAGCAACAGTATCAAAGACAGACAGAGGTTTTCGGTAGCACAAAAGCAAAACCCAATAGGATGGCTTGGGTAGGAGTGGTAAAGTTGTCCTACAATTTGGCTCCTATCCATCCACCCAGGTCCTGTGCTCAGTTTTCTGGCCCCCAGCTACTGCCATATTTGGCAAGTCATTGGAATCTTGGAGGTCAGGGTCTATGGTGCAAGGTTTGCGACTTAGGTCTCAAAGAACAGCTGATTAGGGGCTGATTGAATGGCCTTCGGCTGCTCAGGAAGGTTGACAGATTGAGAGGTTCCTGCTCTAGAACTGGTTCTATATCCAGAAGTAGGCCTGGAAGTTCTCTATTTCTCCCCAGGACAAAGCTTGAGTATTAGGCAATCACCAGTCACTGGAATGCATTGCCACGGGAAGGCCTTTGAAACTGGGATCGATTCTTCATTGTCTTGCCATATTCCATTTATCACCAGGTCCTGCCCAGTTTGCCTCTGAAGCATGTCTTCAATAATTACTTTTCTCTATCCTAATCATCACACCATGGTACAAATAAACACCATCTTTCTACAGGACATTAGTAATCATCTCCTCTCAGGCTTCCTGCATTCACTGTGATTGCTCTAAAGTGTTCTTCACATCTCAGCCAAAGTGATCTCAAAATATAAATGGGATGTGCCCCTTTGTTCTCAAATTAAAACTCTCCTTTCAGGGGGTCTTCCTGATGTGCCTGTTACCTCTTTCCCCTGCAGATTTCAGCTTAAGCCTCCTTCATCCAGCAAAGCCTCTTCTGGTCATCCTAACCTCATAGCACCAGCAATTGTTCAGTGCATTCATTAAAAAAATTGGTTAACACAGTCAATTTTAGTTCTTCACAGTAGTTCTGTTCTATAAAGTTGCCCTGAACATGAAGAACTTGTAGCAGAAATGCTGCTCTGAGGAGGTAGGGCACCACACTGGCTGCAGATGAACATATCTGAGATCATTAATCAGTGAGAGGAAGTTTCCTTCCCAGATAGTCCCTGTAAACTACCAAGTCACCCAAAGGAAACTGCTGTGCCCAGGTGAGCCAGAGCAGAGGTGTCCGGTGGTCGAGTCTCCATAGAATGTAACTTTCATCATGTCTTCTCCATGCTTTAATTCAATGACCATAGCTAGCTTGACCATATGTCTTAGTTTGCCTGGGACAGAACCAGTTTACATCTATTGTTCTGTTGTTATTACTCCTGGTGCCCTATTTTACTCTCCAAAGTGCCCCCTTTGGATGATAAATTATATGGGCATCCTATGCATAGACTACCTCATCAAACCTGCTCTGTCTAGACTCCAACCCATAACCAATCTGCTAAAATCCTGCCTACACAACCTGTCTCTCCTTTCTTCTTGATATCTATGGCTTAGCTGATGGTCCTTCTCTGTCTGCAATCCATGACATGTTCTTTTTCATCCATCTATTTATATTACCTGTATTTGCTTCAAAATGCATTAGCTGAGACAGCATAAGGTGTGTATGTGTTAGTGTGTGTGCATGTGTTTTAATTTTAATCTGCACCCTAGAGGTGATTGATTAACTTTTGCAGTTCCTTCATCAGGAGTATACACTCCAGAGGTGGTTAGTTAGCATTTGAAAGACTCTAATCAGAAACCCTAAACCCAGAGGTACCTACTACAGTCTTTATCTTTCTTTATTCCTGGTTATGACCAGTGGCCTTATTAATTAAAATAATGGATGTTAGAAACTACTTTTTTTATTGATGACTAGAAATGTGGAATATTTTGCATTGTTTTGCAGGCAGTCTTGCCCTTGCACAAATAAGGTATAAGAATCTAGCAAGAGCAATTTTCTCTTCACTTTGGAATGGTGTCCCTGGGGTTAGAAATCCAAACAGGTCTTTGCTTACCAGCCGAGAAGGTCACTGGAAGCCTGCCATGGGGATGGTGCTGCATCTGTTTCAGTGCATGTTTTTATACAAGGACAGAGGAACAGGACTTGTGTTGTTTATAGCACAGCTTGTGTGATTGTTTTCAAACTCACCTGCTAATAGACTTGTATGTGTGTGGCAGAGTTGAGTAGTCCATACAAGCCTGATTACCTGATAAATTATTATCTGGAAGCAAGTTAGGGAAACAGACCCGTAGCCCTCTCCTACTTTGCACTTTGAAGGCTTCCAGTACCTACAAAAATAACAATAACTGGCATGGGTCTGACTGCAAAGAGTCCTGTGCCCCATTGTATGTGGATCTTTACTGGATTGCCTCTTCTTCCCGTGCCCCAACCCAATGTGTTCACATTTGTTCAAGCTCAGTTCACCTGCCCCTCATAGCAAAGGGTCTCCTGACTACTCCAGTCCTTATTCATTCCTGTTCTGAGCTCTTATACTATTGGACACACACAACCTAGCACATTTTTAAAAAATGTCTTTCTCTAATCATTTCTGTATGCATACTTTTATAAACATCCTGGGTGTGGAGATAGATATATTCTGCTCTTCTTTCAGCCTCCTTAATGCCTGACCTAAAGATAAGCACTTATAAAATGCTCAGTAAATAATTCCTGGCCAGTCAACTTACTTAAGGACCTGAACCAACCAGCTGTGAACCTCCATGTCTTTGGACCGTGAGGCAAGGTGGTGGCCGGTTGGTAATAGTTGCTGAATTCCAGGCTGTAGGTTTAGTTTTGGTGGTGGAGGAACCTGGGAGCCATTATAGGTGGTTATTGTTACATTTCCATGTGAAGTATGGGCCCAAGGAACAGTCCCAGAACATCTGTTCAGGGCTGGAGGCCAACACATATCCTCCAGATGTTACGCAGGGATCTATGAATGCATTCTTCCTGCTCTATTGGCAAGGAGGTAACAGAGGGAAGGAGGCAAGATCCAGGGGGAAAACTGATGAAATAAAAGAGACATTATAAGGTACACCTTCCCAGAGCAGTCAATTTATGGGTTCTGAATATTGTGCTATAAATATCAGAATCTTAGAATCTCAGAGTGAGAAAGGGCCCTTAGAGATCATCTGGCCCAACCCCCTGCCCAGTGCGGAATTATTAGCCATGGCAGGCTGATGTTAATAAGGGTCCCCTGCTGCTTCCAGTGGAAAGCTCCATTTTTCAAGGGTCTCTCCCTCACCTTTTATATCTGGTTAGGCTACTGCCTAGAGGACATTTTCACAGTTCAAATGCCTTTTTGTTTTCTTTTGGATTCGTTTCTTTTAAATCTGTTTTCCTTACCAATAAGGCAACACAAAAGCAGGCCATCCAGGTAGTGTATGTTGTATCTCCTTTGCTACTCCTCACATTTCTAATTAATTGGTCCATTCTCAAAGCTGAAACTGGCAGGCACTTGATCCTTTAGGCTCTCTATCCCTGCCAAAAACAGCCATGTTAGAAAAACCCATTTTATGACTAGGTTTTCCAAAGTTACAGCCTTTTTCATTCCAACCAGCTTGTCAAGAAGGAGGCCAAAAACACAGATGAAGCCATTTTCTCCTCGTTATCGCCCTATTAAGCTTGCAAAGATACTGTGGAAGCCCTGCCTTCATCTACCTGTTCTGGCCAGGGTGGCGAGACTTTAGCACCTTCCCTTGAAAGAACCAGTTTATTCAATGAGTAAGGGATAGGTTCCTCATCTCCTGGCTGGAGGAGGGAGCTGCAAGGCAAGTGTAGTTAAACCTTGGCTGCTCAGAACCCTTGGGGAATTCTGGTGAGGCAAGTCTTCCAGGTCACTTATGATGGCTAACTTAGACTTCAAAATTCAACATAATTCTAGCTCTTTTGGAAGAAATTTCTACCAAATATAGTCTGCATTTTCATGTCTTCCTAAATTCAGAATCCTAACCTAACACAATCCTTTCTTGATGGCTAAGTGTTATCTTTATTTAATTATTTATTTTTTGTAAATCCTCACCCAAGGATATTTTTTCCATTGATTTATTTTTTCTTTTTAGAGAGAGTGGAAGAGAGAGGGAGAAGAAGAGAGAGAGAGAAGAGAGAATGATTGACATGAGAGAAACACATCTATTGGTTTGCCTCCTGCACGCACCCTGACTGGGGCTGGAAATCGAACCTGCAACCAAAGTACTTGCCCTAGACTGGGAACCGAACCTGAGACCCTTCGGTATGAGGGCCAACACTCTGAATGAGCCAAACCGGCTATGGCAGGGTCATGTTTATTGATACCAATTCTACTTGGCTTCAGAGAATGACATGAGTTGTGCGACACTGGTGGTTGTAGCCAGAATGCTTTGCATTATTCTATCTGACTATAACAGTATTTGTGACTCCTTCCTCCACTGTAATCAAATCCAACTTCTATTTGATGTCCTCAAAAGGATATCTAATTCATACACGCAACGCAGACGAATCTCAAAATAATTATGCTGAGTGCAAGAAGCTAGTCAAAAACAAACCAAAAAAGGGTCCACATTGTATAATTCTATTTATGTAAAATGCTATAAAATTTAAAGTAATATATAGTCACAGAAAGCAAATTCATGGTTGCCTGGAGGAGGGGGGAGGGGAGAGAGATTTCAAAGGTGCATAAGGTACTTTAAGAGGTGATAAGTATATTCCTAATCTTGATTGTGGTGTTGGCTTTAAGGGTATATGTATTTGTCAAAACTTATGAAATTGTATACTTTATATTAATGTCATTTATTTCATATGAATTACGCTTCAATAAAACTAGCTAAGTAAGTAAGCAAACACATACATGCATACATAAAAGTAAGCTGTATACTCATTCACTCAAATTCTGGTGGGAGCCTGGTGTGTGAGGGCAGGAAGCGAGCATTATCAGGAAGTGAGAGGCAGAGGGAGGCAGGTGGAAGGCAGGGCTCTCAGAGCAGAGATGAGAAGCTCCTATCTGTGGTGTGTGGAGCTCACCATGTCCTGAACGCTAATGCTGTCATCACATGCTCACAGCTCTTTACAGGTATTACCTTGTTATTCCTCACAACAGCTCCATGAGGTGGAGGAGCAAGTTTTTTAAACCTAGTTTATGGATAGAAGAAAAGAGGGATCAAGGTATAGTGGATTCTCAGTGAGACAGGTCATCTGAAATGATCATTCAAAAGATGGCTTCTAAAGTTCAGTGAGTTTTCAGACCAAGTACATTTATGTGATATTGTGACCAAACTATTTAAAGACTTCATATTCTTCAGTAAGTGTAATGGGTATTTGATAACTGCCCCTATAATAAAAGAAGTTGCAAAATTATTTTTAAAAGAGAATATATGGGGGAGTCCTAAAAGACATGGAATATGTGGCTACCATCTGCCATTCCCCAAATATCCCCCCAGAACCCAAATTCTACTGGCCGGTGTTTGAACTGTCTCTAATAAAAGATTAACAAAGAAAAATCTCATTCAATAGAGAAACAAAATGCAATTGCTTTCTGGAGACCTAATATGCAGACTTACATTTACAATAAAGGTCAATAACTGTAATTCCATTTTTATATTAGCTCTTCTATTGTATCACTGATTACATACAAATCCTGGAGCAAACAATGCAGCACTGACCAGGCCTCGAGGGACAGAAGCAAGGGAAGAGGATGTAGAACAAACCAGAACTATTCTCTTTACCTTACACTGTTAGCTTTTGTAAGAAAAAACTGAGACTAATGTCAGAACCTGGCATGCATCTTTGCAGTGTATCACATACCTCTTGGTGCAATAATCTACATATAGTTCTTAATATAAAATTGGGCCCAGTCAATCTCCACAGACACTTTTGTCAAGTTAAAGAACCATTCAAATATTATTAATAGGTGTCAGTGCTGGGTGGGCTAATAGGTAGCTCGGTGCCTGGTACCCAATAAACACTACCTTTGCCCAGATTAAGCACAATCAGCCCAGCATTACTCTTTCCTTTGTTAACAAGGAGTAGTAGGGACTGATGGGCTATGGATTTCATAGGCTCCTTTAGACATGGAACAGCTTACAGCCCTTTGAACTTTCCAGTGTCCTAGCACAATGTGCGGTTCCTTGAGAGCCTTCAGTAAAGATTCATGGCTTAAGTGATTGCAATTTACTAACTCCAGGATTGTTTTCAAGACCAGTGCTGGGACAGATCCTTTGCTATTTTCTATGTATATTGTAGAACATTCATTACACTATCAATACAAAGAAATGGCTTAAACTTGCATTGGATTTTAAGAAAACACCCTAACAGATGCCTTTCAGATAGCCCTCTCTGCATTACACCTCATTCCCAACTTCCTCTTTCCTACACAGAGACTCCTATGCAGTCATTCTTGGAGACCTCTAGTCACTGGGGTCTACTGCAAGATGTAGCCACTAGTACAAATAGGATTTTTTTTCTGTGTCTCTATCTAAATATTTTCATCTCTCAGTTCCAGATCACTCCACTTGATTCTCTGAAAAGGCAAATAATTTATTCTGTCAATGGATATGATTCCCCTGAAGATATTGATGCATTTGGGAGTATAATTTGGCCAGGGAAGGAGATAACCTGAAACCACAAACTACCCTAAACACTCCATTATTAACAAAGAAAAAAAAGCCAAATTGAGTTAGAGAACAGCCTGGCTGAATGATAAATTGCCAATCCCTGTGTAGTTTCAGCCCGTTCACCCCAGCTGCGATTTTGAGTTCTCGAGGAAAGAACTTTGAAGTGGAAAGTCTACGAGTCAGGATGTGAACAGCCACATTTGCTCCCTAAGGTGGCCTGGTTCTCAGATACATGGCTGGGCAATTCACCCTGCACATCTCCCCACTCCTGATGCTTAATGCTGTTCTCTTTATGTAAAATTGCATCACCCAAATCGCTGCCAGTACTTTTATTCCAGTTTAAGCTGTGGATTTCACAGAAGAGCCATCATCCCAGAAACTTCTCTGCAGACCAGGATAGCACTTGTCAATCTCAGTGAAGTTTTTGACTCAACCTTGCAATGGTTCATACCTCTTTGAGTTTTTATTCTCCTTGACTTAGGGTTAGGTATTTGCCTTATTTCTTCCTTTCTACCATCTTGAAGTCCCTTGAGAGAAATTTCCACAGCATTTGTCCAGGTCATTGATCATTGTGGACACTCATTATATGTTTGAAACATGGAATTGACTGCCAAGGAGTAGCTTATCAGGATGAATGTTATGGCTGCCCTGAACTTCAAAGGAGAAGTTTTAGAAGAGAAAAGATAATAGACATGGATTTCCAAGGGCCAAGGTTTTCTCCTCTACAAAGAGCTAAACTTCTGAGACCACCCATGGGCAGAGATAATATGTTGTCAATATTAACCCCACCTATCAGAGAGGAAGGTCCAAATATGGGCTGAACACCAATGATTATTAGAGATCACTTCATATTTACAGATAAAGGGTATGATGTGTGCTCATTCATAAAGCCCATAGCTATGTTTCCTGTGTCCTACTCAGGGTGGATGGGCAATCTGCCTTACCCAGTAAATCCCTCATCACTCAAAGACAGAGATCATGGCTAACATTCCATGTCCATTCTTCTTTGGACCCTGGCAGCCATGCACCTTCATCACTCATGCATACAAATGTTTTCCCAGACTCCCATTAGAAGACCATGTGCTCTGAAATGCATCTTCAAGCCTTTAGTGATAAATTTTCCCCAAGCCACCCACGCTATTTTGCCTATGACCAATTGCACAATTTCAAATCCAGCTGGCTTGGGCTAAGGGTGTGGTTAGAAGCCAAAAAAAAGTTTGTCTTGATGCAACACAAACACAGAGTTACAATCATAGCGTTGGGCTCCCTAGTCCCTTGCTTGACCCCAGTGAGTGAGCTGGCTATGACATCAGCTCTATTTATTTTCAAGGTCTCAGCTCATACCCAAAGACTCATCAATGATCTGACCCAACTTCCAGTGACTGGAATCCAAAGGTATTTAATTCTTTGAGCCTCAGTTTCCTCATTTGTCGAATGAGATAGTCATTTTCTCTTGACAATATCATGATGAAGATTAAGGGAGATGAAATATGTAAAGCACTTGTCATTGTGCCTAGAACATAGTATAACCTCAACAAACAGTGACAATGATAATAATAATGATATCAAAATAAGTTATAAGTATTACTTACTATATTGAAAACCATGATGGCTTAAGATCTGAACTGGCTACCTGCTTAGCTGAGTTTACCTAAGTTGTATTTGCTCCCATGCAAATTTAATGAGCTAAAGTATGCCACAATGTCTCATTCTATCTACTTTTCTCCTAAATAGACATCTCTTATTGATCAAGCACTGTGCTATGCATTGTGGGAGTTACAAAGAGGAGGAAGACATGCTTCCAGACTGGTAGGAACTGAGAATCTTACAATGGAGACAAAGCATACACACATTAAACTATTAGATGACAATGTGGTCTGGTGACAGTCTAGCAAGATGAAAAAGTCACACTGAAATTTGTCTCTCTTTAGAAGTTCCTCCAGTTGTCAGTTACAAGCTTTGGACCCCAGTTCCCAAATGTTTCTACATTGGGACACAGTCTTTTCTATGAATAGAGGGACTTGTCATCTGCAAATTTATAGTATCTAAAGATCTGTAGGTAGAAGGAAGGGGGTTCATTAC
>NW_005871064.1:4568434-4570945 GCF_000147115.1 Myotis lucifugus
CAGAAAGCAAATTCATGGTTGCCTGGAGGAGGGGGGAGGGGAGAGAGATTTCAAAGGTGCATAAGGTACTTTAAGAGGTGATAAGTATATTCCTAATCTTGATTGTGGTGTTGGCTTTAAGGGTATATGTATTTTGTCAAAACTTATGAAATTGTATACTTTATATTAATGTCATTTATTTCATATGAATTACGCTTCAATAAAACTAGCTAAGTAAGTAAGCAAACACATACATGCATACATAAAAGTAAGCTGTATACTCATTCACTCAAATTCTGGTGGGAGCCTGGTGTGTGAGGGCAGGAAGCGAGCATTATCAGGAAGTGAGAGGCAGAGGGAGGCAGGTGGAAGGCAGGGCTCTCAGAGCAGAGATGAGAAGCTCCTATCTGTGGTGTGTGGAGCTCACCATTTCCTGAACGCTAATGCTGTCATCACATGCTCACAGCTCTTTACAGGTATTACCTTGTTATTCCTCACAACTTTGGAGCAATTCAGTGAGCCCCTCCTGATCCCCCGAAGCTCCTGGACAAGGAGGGGCTCACTGAATTGCTCCAAGCACAAAGGGCAGAGAACTGGGGCCGGGGGGGGGGGCACTTGTGCATCTCTCCCCAGCATAACTCATTTGTCACCAAAAGTCCTTCCTCTTCTTTGTTAGTGCTTTCCCATGCATTTCAGGTTATTGATGATATGTTCCCAAAATTCAATGGAATGCTCCTGTGGTTAGGGGAAGGTGCAGAGATTTACTAGTAAATGTGTCATCAATAGAAACAAGGGTCATCACTATTCCTGAGGGTCAGAGCCAAGTCTTGGGTTCGAGAAAAACCCCTGAGAGGACCATGCATTCAGGTGGAAACACTTCTAATAGAAAAGTGTGGTCCTTGGAACTTGACTCTCACATCAGGTATACTTTGGACAGAGCATTGCTGATCATTTTTCTTTCTGGCTAGCAAGAGGCAAGGAATGGTTTAAAACAAATAGCACCACCCTACATGACTGTTATATGGATAAAGTGAGAAAAAAAATATGGATGTCCTAAAGCAGTGATTTTTAATCGGTGTGCTGTGGCCCACTGACGTACCACAAGAATTGTTAAGATATGCAATACCTGACTATTTAATCAGGGGCACTGACCTCTTTTTTCTAAGATTGACAAATTAAAAAAATGACAACTGGTCAAGGGCATGTACCTGGGTTGTGGGCACACCCCCAGTAGTGGGCGTGAGGAGGCAGCTGATTGATCTCTCTCATCGATGTTTCTAACTCTCTGTCCCTCTCCCTTCTTCTCTATAAAAAATCAATAAAATATTGAAAAAAAATATGCAATACCTGACTATTTAATCAGGGCCACTGACCTCTTTTTTCTAAGATTGACAAATTAAAAAAATGACAACAGCCAACACAACAATAGCCATCTGGTGCGAATGTATCAAAACTATACCTATTTCTCTTTGTCAGATTGGCAAAACATATTTTTTTTGGCGTGCCACAGAATTTTAGCAATTAGTTTATGTGTGCCAGTAGATGAAAAAGGTTGACAATCGCTGTACTACAATACAGTGCTATCCACATGTAAGCAATCAGTAGAGCTCCTATAATTCGGTGCATTACCCCAGTGATTCATCAAATATTAACCAAACCCTTTTAGATTGAAAATTCTGTAATGGTAAGTCTAGAGAATAGGATCCACACAAGGCACTTTTGCTTGCGTTTCTCGTCGGGAGAGCATTTGCCAGTGTAATCATATCCTTGCTTGTTTTCTGATAATGTGAATTTATGTAAGTCAAGAAGTCAGCCCTGAACATGGGCCCATTTCCCAGAAAAGGTGAGCCACAGAAAACCTGGATCTATCTAAAATATACCCATTCTTTTCAGCTCAGATGCGGTGTGTCCTGAGACTTGCTGGTCTTGCTGAAGACATGTGTGTCCTTTTATTGTCGGCACCCTGTCCCCGGAAGCTGATACCCATCCCATGCCTTGGCTTCTAGAATGATCTTGAGGTAGAGTTGCTTACTGCGTTACAAAGGAGGAAAGCCTTTGCCTAGAAACCTTCATTTCCATTGAGCTAATGAGAGCACTGTCACCTAAATTTGCATTGTTTTAAGAGCAAGTGGAGGCTGACAGTTTCCTTTCAAGCTTGAATGATGAAGAGAAAACATCCCCCAGCCTCATCTGGCTGGCTTGCTGCGAGGTAATGAGCCCTTGCAGCACCCATCTCTGCTAGACTGGGATGACCTTATGTCTGGTAATGCATCAGGGAAGAGTGAAAAACGCACCATGTCCCCCCTCCCCCCGGCAATTCCCCCAGGACGCCTGAATGTGCCAAACAGTTTAGTAAATAGATCTCAAGTTACCATGTTGAAACATATTCCAGCGTATTGCAACAGAGAATGTCTCAATCTAAAGGTCATGTGTTGCTGTGCAAAGACCCTGCGTGAAGAGGTTTGGTGGGAGGTGGGGGGTGTTTAGAAGGGGAATGTCACTGAGGTGAGGGTCAGGAGATAAAATATTCGT
>NW_005871064.1:4571860-4575296 GCF_000147115.1 Myotis lucifugus
CACCTGTCTTGGCAAACAAGCCCTTTGAATGAGAACCTTAATGTTTTTGGGCTGCTCCATAGCAACCTCTCTCTGAAGAAAGAAGTAGCTGGATACCGTTGGGGGAGTCGGGGTCCTCAGTCCCCAGAACACAGTGATTCAATGATATTCAGTTGAATCTAATTAAATTGCTGATATTTGACTGTTTTTGACCTACAACAATAGCAATGCTCCAGAGTTCAATCTAATACAAAACAGAATTTGAAAGAGCCATAAATGGAAGCAAACACAATCAAAAGGAGAGAGAAAAATATGGTCAGACTTAGGAATTTGTACTTCTTAAACCTCTGTTTCCTTCCAGCTATTGACTGAATGTTTATGTCTCCCCAAATTCATTTGTTGAAACCTAATCGGAGATGTAATAGTATTAGGAAGTAGGGTCTTTGGGAAATGATGAGGTCATGAGGGCGGAGCCTTCATGAATGGGATCTACGCCCTTATTAAAGAGAGCTCCTTCCACCATGTGAGGCCACAGTGAAAAGACGGCCTTCTATGTACCAGGAAGCAAGCTCTGACCAGACACTGAATCTGCCAGGACCTTGATCTTGAAGTTCCCAGCCTCCAGAACTGTGAGAAATACATTTTTGTTATTTACAACCCATGGAGTCTGTGGTATCTTGTAGCAACTCAAATGGACTAAGACACCTCTCTTATTTCCTTTGCCCTTTCCAAACTTCTTACATGTTTGTGGGCAAATACTTTAAGAGGGACATGGCAGCTTGCTAAGTAAGACACAAAAGGATGATATTTAACACAAGGGTGACTTCTAGGGAGAAACCTGACCCAAGTTCAGGGAGATCCTTAGGAAGTTGAATGGACATTGGAAAATATCAAATTTGTTATTTTGCAGTTCTGTTAATAATAAGTTTACTCAGGTTATTGTTCCAACAGTTTCAAATGTTTGCATTAGTTAGAATGAGTTAAGGAATGTATATAATATTTATGCAGCAAAATCACAGCTTCTTTCCCATCAATTTGCTTACGCTATAAAAAATAGTCTTGTGAGGTCCACAAGATCTTGGGAGGTCCTTAAGACCACTATGTGTTAAGATGCAGCCAGGTGGTATTATTATTTGTTTGTTTTGTATTTTATTAAGCAGAACCAAAAGAAAGTTGTCTCAACTTGGCATTCATCTCTGTTACCCAATTGTGTTTCAAAACAATTACTAGAAAAATGTCTGTGTGATCTCTTCAAACACTGAAGATAACTAGTTATGTTAGATGAGTTTTAAGGTCCTTCCAACTCTAGGAGCCTCAAGTTTTCTGATATAGTAGAAGAAGCAATAGCCTGGGAGTCAGGAATCAGGGTTCCAAGCCAAATCTGCAAATGAATACCTGTGTGAGCTTGAAAAATAGACTTGAGGAAGACTCTTTTGCTTATCCATAATAGGAGAGGATTGAACTCATTATAGTTCAACCCAATATTCCTTGAGAGGCTAAAAAAGAAAAAGGAGAATTTTCTAATTGCAAGTGGGAGAAGAGGAGGAGGTAGATCAGAAAATGACACTTTCTGATCCGAAGTATTATGAGTCTACCTGAAAGGTCAAACAAATGCATAACATTTATCAGATCGATTGTGTTCACTTTGATGGGAAATCCCAGGCCAGAACATATTACGGAAGCCCCATTCTACCTTTCTGTGTGGAGTTGATGTCTTTAGCCAATTGTCAATGGGCCCGCCCTTGAAAATGTTTCTAAAGTCCTCAATTAGTGTTTACTATTATTTCTTTTTTTAAAAAAAAATATGTATTTATTGATTTTAGAGAGAGGGAGAGTAAGGGAGAGAAACAGAGAGGTAGAAATATCAATGGTCTGCCTCCTGCACACCCCCTACTGGAGATCAAGCCTGCAACCAAAGCATGTGCTCTGACTGGAATTGAACCAATGACCTCTTGGTTTATGGGTCAATGCTCAACCACTAAGCCACACCCACCTGGCTGCTATTATTTATTTGGAAATAAGAGTTGATGTTCTGAATTGATAGTCTCTCCAAATAGCCATTATATCCACGCTCTAGGTTCTAAGCAACCTAACCTAACCAATATATGTCCAGCACTAAAATAATTTATTCTACCTATGAATGTAAGGTATGACAATCCCAATGAGGAGGACATTTTTTCAGCTGGATGAAATGAATGAGATCAAAGTATTTGCCATTTATTCCTACTTAGAGCTGTTTCAGAGTAAGCCCTGAAGAACAAACAGCCCGTTCTTCTCTTTTCTGAAATTAAAATCATCTGAACTTTTAAATATGTGTGCTGCCATCAAAAACACGACCAGTGGATCAGAATGGCATTGTTTATCCTATCTTATTCCTTCACCCCCATGTCCCCACTTCATCCCCAACCACAGGAAAAACACAACAACAAGTCAGCCTGGCCAGGTTTTCAATGTCTCAATTGACAGGGCTTTACAGGATCAGCCAGAGGGAACATGCCGAAACCTCTCCACCTTCTTCCTGCCTTTGGGAGTCTCTCCAAATGTCCCTCTGCTTTTTTGCAGCAGCTCTAAAAATAGCAGATGACTGCTCCATACAGGTGCTGTTTGTGAAAATGTTCTCTTTGCACTTAGCCCGCCTGCCTCAGTGATTAGGGCTCTGCAGACACTCAGATTCCCCCAGACTCTGCTGTGTCAGCTTTTCTTTATGATGGCATGGGATCTAGAGGATAATTCCAGGGCTGCTGTTTATAGGGACTCTCTCTCCTTCAGAGCAGGCTTTCTTCCCCTCTCACCCCTATTACTGGCTCCCTGCTCCAGAGCAGCCCAGAGGGAAGCATAGGATAAGTCTGAGACTACAATGGCCCCAGGCCCCCAAAAGTACTAGCTTTTTCGAATGCAACCACTTTCCACATAGGACTGGCACACATGGGTGGGGAATAAAAAATCAGGAGGCTAAAAGTACAGTTCGGTTCCTAGTGGATCTTACAATAATCTACACTAATAAAAGAGAAACATGGTAATTAGCGTACGACCGCTACCCTTCCCATTGGCTAATCAGCATATCCTTATGCAAATTAACTGTCAGCCAAGATGGCGGCCGGCAGCCAGGCAGCTGGAAGCGAACATGAGGCTTGCTTGCTCCAGTGACTGTGGACTCCAACGTTCCCCGCCTGACTTGCCAGCCTCTAAGCTGCAACTCTAAGAAACTTTGTAACAAATATAGAAGCTAAACAAAACCCCAGAAACCAGCTTTCAGCCAGCCTGGATCTCAGAGCTGGAGTTATACATTGTTTCGATTATAGAACGCAATCAGCAGCAGAAGCCTCAGAGCTAGAGCCAGAGCTAAAGCTGGCCCAGAATAAAAAAAAAAAAGAAAAAAGAAAAAAAGGGAGCGGTTGGGAGCTTCAGTCAACAACCCGCCAGCCTGAAAGCAGCCCTCAGCCCCTCACCCAGACTG